>NW_025957830.1:0-54344 GCF_023159225.1 Perognathus longimembris pacificus
TGGTCGACTTCATTTAAATAAACAAATAAAAAATAAGATAAACTCTCAGGAATAGATAAATAATAACAAAAAAATTGTAAAGTAGGGAAAGCGAGAGCGCGCGAATGCACTCAAGCAAACACAAACAGCACAGCACGATGCGTATTTTTTTTTTAAATTGACAAAATAAATCAAAAATAAAAATAAGTGGAAAAGGCGAGAGTGCGCGAGCACACAGGAGCAAAGACAAGCAGCGCAGCTTGATGCGTAGTAAAAAAAATAATAAATAGACAACTGGTCGACCTCATTAGAAATAAAAACCCAAAAGATTAGATAGACAAACAAACAAACACATAAATGTGGAGAGAAGGGCAGTGCGCGCAGGAGCAAAGGTAAAGAGCAGACAGACCTGAATCCTTATCTTTACAAGGTCGACCTCAGAACTTTGTTCAGTTTGTCTCGGTGACGGATAATGGAAGGAAGGGCAGGCAACTGGTCGACTTCATTTAAATAAACAAATAAAAAATAAGATAAACTCTCAGGAATAGATAAATAATAACAAAAAAATTGTAAAGTGGAGAAAGCGAGAGCGCGCGAATGCACTCAAGCAAACACAAACAGCACAGCACGATGCGTATTTTTTTTTTAAAATTGACAAAATAAATCAAAAATAAATCAAAAATAAAAATAAGTGGAAAAGGCGAGAGTGCCCGAGCACACAGGAGCAAAGACAAGCAGCGCAGCTTGATGCGTAGTAAAAAAAATAATAAATAGACAACTGGTCGACCTCATTAGAAATAAAAACCCAAAAGTTTAGATAGACAAACAAACAAACACATAAATGTGGAGAGAAGGGCATTGCGCGCAGGAGCAAAGGTAAACAGCAGACAGACCTGAATCCTTATCTTTACAAGGTCGACCTCAGAACTTTGTTCAGTTTGTCTCGGTGAAGGATAATGGAAGGAAGGGCAGGCAACTAGTCCACTTCATTTAAATAAACAAATAAAAAATAAGATAAACTCTCAGGAATAGATAAATAATAACAAAATAATTGTAAAGTGGAGAAAGCGAGGAGCGCGCAAATGCACTCAAGCAAACACAAAGAGCACAGCACGATGCGTATTTTTTTTTAAATTGACAAAATAAATCAAAAATAAATCAAAAATAAAAATAAGTGGGAAAGGCGAGAGTGCGCGAGCACACAGGAGCAAAGACAAGCAGCGCAGCTTGATGCGTAGTAAAAAAAATAATAAATAGACAACTGGTCGACCTCATTAGAAATAAAAACCCAAAAGATTAGGTAGACAAACAAACAAACACATAAATGTGGAGAGAAGGGCAGTGCCCGCAGGAGCAAAGGTAAACAGCAGACAGACCTGAATCCTTATTTTCACAAGGTCGACCTCAGAACTTTGTTCAGTTTGTCTCGGTGACGGATAATGGAAGGAAGGGCAGGCAACTGGTCGACTTCATTTAAATAAACAAATAAAAAATAAGATAAACTCTCAGGAATAGATAAATAATAACGAAAAAATTGTAAAGTGGAGAAAGCGAGAGCGCGCGAATGCACTCAAGCAAACACAAACAGCACAGCACGATGCGTATTTTTTTTAAAAAATTGACAAAATAAATCAAAAATAAATCAAAAATAAAAATAAGTGGAAAAGGCGAGAGTGCGCGAGCACACAGGAGCAAAGACAAGCAGCGCAGCTTGATGCGTAGTAAAAAAAATAATAAATAGACAACTGGTCCACCTCATTAGAAATAAAAAGCCAAAAGATTAGATAGACAAACAAACCAACACATAAATGTGGAGAGAAGGGCAGTGCGGGGCAGGAGCAAAGGTAAACAGCAGACAGACCTGAATCCTTATCTTTACAAGGTCGACCTCAGAACTTTGTTCAGTTTGTCTCGGTGACGGATAATGGAAGGAAGGGCAGGCAACTGGTCGACTTCATTTAAATAAACAAATAAAAAATAAGATAAACTCTCAGGAATAGATAAATAATAACAAAAAAATTGTAAAGTGGAGAAAGCGAGAGCGCGCGAATGCACTCAAGCAAACACAAACAGCACAGCACGATGCGTATTTTTTTTAAAAAATTGACAAAATAAATCAAAAATAAATCAAAATAAAATAAGTGGAAAAGGCGAGAGGTGCGCGAGCACACAGGAGCAAAGACAAGCAGCGCAGCTTGATGCGTAGTAAAAAAAATAATAAATAGACAACTGGTCGACCTCATTAGAAATAAAAACCCAAAAGATTAGATAGACAAAAAAACAAACATATAAATGTGGAGAGAAGGGCAGTGCGCGCAGGAGCAAAGGTAAACAGCAGACAGACCTGAATCCTTATCTTTACAAGGTCGCCCTCAGAACTTTGTTCAGTTTGTCTCGGTGACGGATAATGGAAGGAAGGGCAGGCAACTGGTCGACTTCATTTAAATAAACAAATAAAAAATAAGATAAACTCTCAGGAATAGATAAATAATAACAAAAAAATTGTAAAGTGGAGAAAGCGGGAGCGCGCGAATGCACTCAAGCAAACACAAACAGCACAGCACGATGCGTATTTTTATATAAATTGACAAAATAAATCAAAAATAAATCCAAAATAAAAATATGTGGAAAAGGCGAGAGTGCGCGAGCACACAGGAGCAAAGACAAGCAGCGCAGCTTGATGCGTAGTAAAAAAATAATAAATAGACAACTGGTCGACCTCATTAGAAATAAAAATCCAAAAAGATTAAATAAACAAACAAACAAACACATAAATGTGGAGAGAAGGGCAGTGCGCGCAGGAGCAAAGGTAAACAGCAGACAGACCTGAATCCTTATCTTTACAGGGTCGACCTCAGAACTTTGTTCAGTTTGTCTCGGTGACGGATAATGGAAGGCAGGGCAGGCAACTGGTCGACTTCATTTAAATAAACAAATAAAAAATAAGATAAACTCTCAGGAATAGATAAATAATAACAAAGAAATTGTAAAGTGGAGAAAGCGAGAGCGCGCGAATGCAATCAAGCAAACACAAACAGCACAGCACGATGCGTATTTTTTTTTAAATTGACAAAATAAATCAAAAATAAATCAAAAATAAAAATAAGTGGAAAAGGCGAGAGTGCGCGAGCACACAGGAGCAAATACAAGCAGCGCAGCTTGATGCGTAGTAAAAAAAATAATAAATAGACAACTGGTCGACCTCATTTGAAATAAAAACCCAAAAGATTAGGTAGACAAACAAACAAACACATAAATGTGGAGAGAAGGGCAGTGCGCGCAGGAGCAAAGGTAAACAGCAGACAGACCTGAATCCTTATCTTTACAAGGTCGACCTCAGAACTTTGTTCAGTTTGTCTCGGTGACTGATAATGGAATTAAGGGCAGGCAACTGGTCGACTTCATTTAAATAAACAAATAAAAAATAAGATAAACTCTCAGGAATAGATAAATAATAACAAAAAAATTGTAAAGTGGAGAAAGCGGGAGCGCGCGAATGCACTCAAGCAAACACAAACAGCACAGCACGATGCGTATTTTTTTTTTAAATTGACAAAATAAATCAAAAATAAATCAAAAATAAAAATAAGTGGAAAAGGCGAGAGTGCGCGAGCACACAGGAGCAAAGACAAGCAGCGCAGCTTGATGCGTAGTAAAAAAATAATAAATAGACAACTGATCGACCTCATTAGAAATAAAAACCCAAAAGATTAGGTAGACAAACAAAAAAACACATAAATGTGGAGAGAAGGGCAGTGCACGCAGGAGCAAAGGTAAACAGCAGACAGACCTGATTCCTTATCTTTACAAGTCGACCTCAGAACTTTGTTCAGTTTGTCTCGGTGACGGATAATGGAAGGAAGGGCAGGCAACTGGTCGACTTCATTTAAATAAACAAATAAAAACTAAGATAAACTCTCAGGAATAGATAAATAATAACAAAAAAATTGTAAAGTGGAGAAAGCGAGAGCGCGCGAATGCACTCAAGCAAACACAAACAGCACAGCACGATGCGTATTTTTTTTTTAAAATTGACAAAATAAATCAAAAATAAAAATAAGTGGAAAAGGCGAGAGTGCGCGAGCACACAGGAGCAAAGACAAGCAGCGCAGCTTGATGCGTAGTAAAAAAAATAATAAATAGACAACTGGTCGACCTCATTAGAAATAAAAACCCAAAAGATTAGATAGACAAACAAACCAACACATAAATGTGGAGAGAAGGGCAGTGCGGGCAGGAGCAAAGGTAAACAGCAGACAGACCTGAATCCTTATCTTTACAAGGTCGACCTCAGAACTTTGTTCAGTTTGTCTCGGTGACGGATAATGGAAGGAAGGGCAGGCAACTGGTCGACTTCATTTAAATAAACAAATAAAAAATAAGATAAACTCTCAGGAATAGATAAATAATAACAAAAAAATTGTAAAGAGGAGAAAGCGAGAGCGCGCGAATGCACTCAAGCAAACACAAACAGCACAGCACGATGCGTATTTTTTTTTTAAATTGACAAAATAAATCAAAAATAAATCAAAAATAAAAATAAGTGGAAAAGGCGAGAGGTGCGCGAGCACACAGGAGCAAAGACAAGCAGCGCAGCTTGATGCGTAGTAAAAAAATAATAAATAGACAACTGGTCGACCTCATTAGAAATAAAAACCCAAAAGATTAGGTAGACAAACAAAAAAACACATAAATGTGGAGAGAAGGGCAGTGCGCGCAGGAGCAAAGGTAAACAGCAGACAGACCTGAATCCTTATCTTTACAAGGTCGACCTCAGAACTTTGTTCAGTTTGTCTCGGTGACGGATAATGGAAGGAAGGGCAGGCAACTGGTCGACTTCATTTAAATAAACAAATAAAAACTAAGATAAACTCTCAGGAATAGATAAATAATAACAAAAAATTGTAAAGTGGAGAAAGCGAGAGCGCGCGAATGCACTCAAGCAAACACAAACAGCACAGCACGATGCGTATTTTTTTTTAAATTGACAAAATAAATCAAAAATAAATCAAAAATAAAAATAAGTGGAAAAGGCGAGAGTGCGCGAGCACACAGGAGCAAAGACAAGCAGCGCAGCTTGATGCGTAGTAAAAAAAATAATAAATAGACAACTGGTCGACCTCATTAGAAATAAAAACCCATAAGATTAGGTAGACAAACAAACAAACACATAAATATGGAGAGAAGGGCAGTGCGCGCAGGAGCAAAGGTAAACAGCAGACAGACCTGAATCCTTATCTTTACAAGGTCGACCTCAGAACTTTGTTCAGTTTGTCTCGGTGACGGATAATGGAAGGAAGGGCAGGCAACTGGTCGACTTCATTTAAATAAACAAATAAAAAATAAGATAAACTCTCAGGAATAGATAAATAATAACAAAAAAATTGTAAAGTAGAGAAAGCGAGAGCGCGCGAATGCACTCAAGCAAACACAAACAGCACAGCACGATGCGTATTTTTTTTTAAATTGACAAAATAAATCAAAAATAAAAATAAGTGGAAAAGGCGAGAGTGCGCGAGCACACAGGAGCAAACACAAGCAGCGCAGCTTGATGCGTAGTAAAAAAATAATAAATAGACAACTGGTCGACCTCATTAGAAATAAAACCCAAAAGATTAGATAGACAAACAAACAAACACATAAATGTGGAGAGAAGGGCAGTGCGCGCAGGAGCAAAGGTAGAGAGCAGACAGACCTGAATCCTTATCTTTACAAGGTCGACCTCAGAACTTTGTTCAGTTTGTCTCGGTGACGGATAATGGAAGGAAGGGCAGGCAACTGGTCGACTTCATTTAAATAAACAAATAAAAAATAAGATAAACTCTCAGGAATAGATAAATAATAACAAAAAAATTGTAAAGTGGAGAAAGCGAGAGCGCGCGAATGCACTCAAGCAAACACAAACAGCACAGCACGATGCGTATTTTTTTTTTAAATTGACAAAATAAATCAAAAATAAAAATAAGTGGAAAAGGCGAGAGTGCGCGAGCACACAGGAGCAAAGACAAGCAGCGCAGCTTGATGCGTAGTAAAAAAAATAATAAATAGACAAGTGGTCGACCTCATTAGAAATAAAAACCCAAAAGATTAGGTAGACAAACAAACAAACACATAAATGTGGAGAGAATGGCAGAGCGCGCAGGAGCAAAGGTAAACAGCAGACAGACCTGAATCCTTATCTTTACAAGGTCGACTCAGAACTTTGTTCAGTTTGTCTCGGTGACGGATAATGGAAGGAAGGGCTGGCAACTTGTCGACTTCATTTAAATAAACAAATAAAAAAATAAGATAAACTCTCAGGAATAGATAAATAATAACAAAAAAATTGTAAAGTGGAGAAAGCGAGAGCGCGAGAATGCACTCAAGCAAACACAAACAGCACAGCATGATGCGTATTTTTTTTAAAAATTGACAAAATAAATCAAAAATAAATCAAAAATAAAAATAAGTGGAAAAGGCGAGAGTGCGCGAGCACACAGGAGCAAAGACAAGCAGCGCAGCTTGATGCGTAGTAAAAAAAATAATAAATAGACAACTGGTCGACCTCATTAGAAATAAAAACCCAAAAGATTAGATAGACAAACAAACCAACACATAAATGTGGAGAGAAGGGCAGTGCGGGCAGGAGCAAAGGTAAACAGCAGACAGACCTGAATCCTTACCTTTACAAGGTCGACCTCAGAACTTTGTTCAGTTTGTCTCGGTGACGGATAATGGAAGGAAGGGCAGGCAACTGGTCGACTTCATTTAAATAAACAAATAAAAAATAAGATAAACTCTCAGGAATAGATAAAGAATAACAAAAAAATTGTAAAGTGGAGATAGCTAGAGCGCGCGAATGCACTCAAGCAAACACAAACAGCACAGCACGATGCGTATTTTTTTTAAATTGACAAAATAAATCAAAATAAATCAAAAATAAAAACAAGTGGAAAAGGCGAGAGTGCGCGAGCACAAAGGAGCAAAGACAAGCAGCGCAGCTTGTTGCGTAGTAATAAATAATAATAAATAGACAACTGGTCGACCTCATTAGAAATAAAAACCCAAAAGATTAGATAGACAAACAAACAAACACATAAATGTGGAGAGAAGGGCAGTGCGGGCAGGAGCAAAGGTAAACAGCAGAGAGACCTGAATCCTTATCTTACAAGGTCGACCTCAGAACTTTGTTCAGTTTGTATCGGTGACGGATAATGGAAGGAAGGGCAGGCAACTGGTCGACTTCATTTAAATATACAAATAAAAAATAAGATAAACTCTCAGGAATAGATAAATTATAACAAAAAATTGTAAAGTGGAGAAAGCGAGAGAGCGCGAATACACTCAAGCAAACACAAACAGCACAGCACGATGCGTATTTTTATTTTTAATTTGACAAAATAAATCAAAAATAAAAATAAGTGGAAAAGACGAGAATGCGCAAGCACACAGGAGCAAAGACAAACAGCGCAGCTTGATGCGTAGCAAAAAAAATAATAAATAGACAACTGGTCGACCTCATTAGAAATAAAAACCCAAAAGATTAGATATACAAACAAACAAACACATAAATGTGGAGAGAAGGGCAGTGCGCGCAGGAGCAAACGTAAACAGCAGACAGACCTGAATTCTTATCTTTACAAGGTCGACCTCAGAACTTTGTTCAGTTTGTCTCGGTGACGGATAATGAAGGAAGGGCAGGCAACTGGTCGACTTCATTTAAATAAACAAATAAAAAATAAGATAAACTCTCAGGAATAGATAAATAATAACAAAAAATTGTAAAGTGGAGAAAGCGAGAGCGCGCGAATGCACTCAAGCAAACACAAACAGCACAGCATGATGCGTATTTTTTTTAAAAAATTGACAAAGTAAATCAAAAATAAATCAAAAATAAAATAAGTGGAAAAGGCGAGAGTGCGCGAGCACACAGGAGCAAAGACAAGCAGCGCAGCTTGATGCGTAGTAAAAAAAAATAATAAATAGAAAACTGGTCGACCTCATTAGAAATAAAAACCCAAAAGATTAGATAGACAAACAAACAAACACATAAATGTGGAGAGAAGGGCAGTGCGGGCAGGAGCAAAGGTAAACAGCAGACAGACCTGAATCCTTATCTTTACAAGGTCGACCTCAGAACTTTGTTCAGTTTGTCTCGGTGACGGATAATGGAAGGAAGGGCAGGCAACAGGTCGACTTCATTTAAATAAACAAATAAAAAATAAGATAAACTCTCAGGAATAGATAAAGAATAACAAAAAAATTGTAAAGTGGAGAAAGCGAGAGCGCGCGAATGCACTCAAGCAAACACAAACAGCACAGCACGATGCGTATTTTTTTAAAAAATTGACAAAATAAATCAAAAATAAATCCAAAATAAAAATAAGTGGAAAAGGCGAGAGTGCGCGAGCACACAGGAGCAAAGACAAGCAGCGCAGCTTGATGCGTAGTAAAAAAAAATAATAAATAGACAACTGGTCGACCTCATTAGAAATAAAAACCCAAAAGATTAGATAGACAAACAAACAAACACATAAATGTGGAGAGAACGGCAGTGCGCGCAGTTGCAAAGGTAAACAGCGGACAGACCTGAATCCTTATCTTTACAAGGTCGACCTCAGAACTTTGTTCAGTTTGTCTCGGTGACAGATAATGGAAGGAAGGGCACGCAACTGGTCGACTTCATTTAAATATACAAATAAAAAATAAGATAAACTCTCAGGAATAGATAAATAATAACAAAAAATTGTAAAGTGGAGAAAGCGAGAGAGCGCGAATACACTCAAGCAAACACAAACAGCACAGCACGATGCGTATTTTTATTTTTAATTTGACAATATAAATCAAAAATAAAAATAAGTGGAAAAGACGAGAGTGCGCAAGCACACAGGAGCAAAGACAAGCAGCGCAGCTTGATGCGTAGCAAAAAAAATAATAAATAGACAACTGGTCGACCTCATTAGAAATAAAAACCCAAAAGATTAGATATACAAACAAACAAACACATAAATGTGGAGAGAAGGGCAGTGCGCGCAGGAGCAAAGGTAAACAGCAGACAGACCTGAATCCTTATCTTTACAAGGTCGACCTCAGAACTTTGTTCAGTTTGTCCTCGGTGACGGATAATGGAAGGAAGGGCAGGCAACTGGTCGACTTCATTTAAATAAACAAATAAAAAATAAGATAAACTCTCAAGAATAGATAAATAATAACAAAAAAATTGTAAAGTGGAGAAAGCGAGAGCGCGCGGAATGCACTCAAGCAAACACAAACAGCACAGCACGATGCGTATTTTTTTTAAAAATTGACAAAATAAATCAAAAATAAATCAAAAATAAAAATAAGTGGAAAAGGCGAGAGTGCGCGAGCACACAGGAGCAAAGACAAGCAGCGCAGCTTGATGCGTAGTAAAAAAAAATAATAAATAGAAAACTGGTCGACCCTCATTAGAAATAAAAACCCAAAAGATTAGATAGACAAACAAACAAACACATAAATGTGGAGAGAAGGGCAGTGCGGGCAGGAGCAAAGGTAAACAGCAGACAGACCTGAATCCTTATCTTTACAAGGTCGACCTCAGAACTTTGTTCAGTTTGTCTCGGTGACGGATAATGGAAGGAGGGCAGGCAACTGGGTCGACTTCATTTAAACAAACAAATAAAAAAATAAGATAAACTCTCAGGAATAGATAAATAATAACAAAAAAATTGTAAAGTGGAGAAAGCGAGAGCGCGCGGATGCACTCAAGCAAACACAAACAGCACAGCACGATGCGTATATTTTTTGAATTGACAAAATACATCAAAAATAAATCAAAAATAAAAACAAGTGGAAATGGCGAGAGTGCGCGAGCACACAGGAGCAAAGACAAGCAGCGCAGCTTGATGCGTAGTAAAAAAAATAATAAATAGACAACTGGGTGGACCTCATTAGAAATAAAAACCCAAAAGATTAGATAGACAAACAAACAAACACATAAATGTGGAGAGAAGGGCAGTGCGCGCAGGAGCAAAGGTAAACAGCAGACAGACCTGAATCCTTATCTTTACAAGGTCGACCTCAGAACTTTGTTCAGTTTGTCTCGGTGACGGATAATGGAAGGAAGGGCAGGCAACTGGTCGACTTCATTTAAATAAACAAATAAAAAATAAGATAAGCTCTCAGGAATAGATAAATAATAACAATAAAATTGTAAAGTGGAGAAAGCGAGAGCGCGCGAATGCACTCAAGCAAACACAAACAGCACAGCACGATGCGTATTTTTTTTAAATTGACAAAATAAATCAAAAATAAACCAAAAAAAAAAATAAGTGGAAAAGGCGAGAGTGCGCTAGCACACATTAGCAAAGACAAGCAGCGCAGCTTGATGCGTAGTAAAAAAAATAATAAATAGACAACTGGTCGACCTCATTAGAAATAAAAACCCAAAAGATTAGATAGACAAACAAACAAACACATAAATGTGGAGAGAAGGGCAGTTCGGGCAGGAGCAACGGTAAACAGCAGACAGACCTGAATCCTTATCTTTACAAGGTCGACCTCAGAACTTTGTTCAGTTTGTCTCGGAGAAGGATAATGGAAGGAAGGGCAGACAACTGGTCGACTTAATTTAAATAAACAAATAAAAAATAGGATAAACTCTCAGGAATAGATAAATAATAACAAAAAATTGTAAAGTGGAGAAAGCGAGAGCGCGCGAATGCACTCAAGCAAACACAAACAGCACAGCACGATGCGTATTTTTTATTTTTAATTTGACAAAATAAATCAAAAATAAAAATAAGTGGGAAAGACGAGAGTGCGCAAGCACACAGGAGCAAAGACAAGCAGCGCAGCTTGATGCGTAGTAAAAAAAGTAATAAATAGACAACTGGTCGACCTCATTAGAAATAAAAACCCAAAAGATTAGATATACAAACAAACAAACACATAAATGTGGAGAGAAGGGCAGTGCGCGCAGGAGCAAAGGTAAACAGCAGACAGACCTCAATCCTTATCTTTACAAGGTCGACCTCAGAACTTTGTTCAGTTTGTCTGGGTGACGGATAATGGAAGGAAGGGCAGGCACCTGGTCGACTTCATTTAAATAAACAAATAAAAAATAAGATAAACTCTCAGGAATAGATAAATAATAACAAAAAAATTGTAAAGTGGAGAAAGCGGAGAGCACGCGAATGCACTCAAGCAAACACAAACAGCACAGCACGATGCGCATTTTTTTTTAAATTGACAAAATAAATGAAAAATAAATCAAAAATAAAAATAAGTGGAAAAGGCGAGAGTGCGCGAGCACACAGGAGCAAAGACAAGCAGCGCAGCTTGATGCGTAGTAAAAAAAATAATAAATAGACAACTGGTCGACCTCATTAGAAATAAAAACCCAAAAGATTAGATAGACAAACAAACAAACACATAAATGTGGAGAGAAGGGCAGTGCGCGCAGGAGCAAAGGTAAACAGCAGACAGACCTGAATCCTTATCTTTACAAGGTCGACCTCAGAACTTTGTTCAGTTTGTCTCGGTGACGGATAATGGAAGGAAGGGCAGGCAACTGGTCGACTTCATTTAAATAAACAAATAAAAAATAAGATAAACTCTCAGGAATAGATAAATAATAACAAAAAATTGTAAAGTGGAGAAAGCGAGAGCGCGCGAGTGCACTCAAGCAAACACAAACAGCACAGGCACGATGCGTATTTTTTTTAATTGACAAAATAAATCAAAAATAAATCAAAAATAAAAATAAGTGGAAAAGGCGAGAGTGCGCGAGCACACAGGAGCAAAGACAAGCAGCGCAGCTTGATGCGTAGTAAAAACAATAATAAATAGACAACTGGTCGACCTCATTAGAAATAAAAACCCAAAAGATTAGATAGACAAACAAACAAACACATAAATGTGGAGAGAAGGGCAGTGCGGGCAGGAGCAAAGGTAAACAGCAGACAGACCTGAATCCTTATCTTTACAAGGTCGACCTCAGAACTTTGTTCAGTTTGTCTCGGTGACGAATAATGGAAGGAAGGTCAGGCAACTGGTCGACTTCATTTAAATAAACAAATAAAAAATAAGATAAACTCTCAGGAATAGATAAAGAATAACAAAAATATTGTAAAGTGGAGAAAGCGAGAGCGCCCGAATGCACTCAAGCAAACACAAACAGCACAGCACGATGCGTAATTTTTTTAAAAATTGACAAAATAAATCAAAAATAAATCAAAAATAAAAATAAGTGGAAAAGGCGAGAGTGCGCGAGCACACAGGAGCAAAGACAAGCAGCGCAGCTTGATGCGTAGTAAAAAAAATAATAAATAGACAACTGGTCGACCTCATTAGAAATAAAAATCCAAAAGATTAGATAGACAAACAAAACAAACACATAAATGTGGAGAAAAGGGCAGTGTGCGCAGGAGCAAAGGTAAACAGCAGACAGACCTGAATCCTTATCTTTACAAGGTCGACGTCAGAACTTTGTACAGTTTGTCTCGGTGACGGATAATGGAAGGAAGGGCAGGCAACTGGTCGACTTCATTTAAACAAACAAATAAAAAATAAGATAAACTCTCAGGAATAGATAAATAATAACAAAAAAATTGTAAAGTGGAGAAAGCGAGAGCGCTCGAATGCACTCAAGCAAACACAAACAGCACAGCACGATGCGTATTTTTTTTAAATTGACAAAATAAATCAAAAATAAATCAAAAATAAAAACAAGTGGAAGAGGAGAGAGTGCGCGAGCACACAGCAGCAAAGACAAGCAGCGCAGCTTGATGCGTAGTAAAAAAAAAATAATAAATAGACAACTGGTCGACCTCATTAGAAATAAAAACCCAAAATATTAGATAGACAACCAAACAAACACATAAATGTGGAGAGAAGGGGCAGTGCGCGCAGTTGCAAAGGTAAACAGCGGACAGACCTGAATCCTTATCTTTACAAGGTCGACCTCAGAACTTTGTTCAGTTTGTCTCGGTGACGGATATGGAAGGAAGGGCAGGCAACTGGTCGACTTCATTTAAATATACAAATAAAAAATAAGATAAACTCTCAGGAATAGAAAAATAATAATAAAAAATTGTAAAGTGGAGAAAGCGAGAGAGCGCGAATACACTCAAGCAAACACAAACAGCACAGCACGATGCGTATTTTTATTTTTAATTTGACAAAATAAATCAAAAATAAAAATAAGTGGAAAAGACGAGAGTGCGCAAGCACACAGGAGCAAAGACAAGCAGCGCAGCTTGATGCGTAGTAAAAAAAATAATAAATAGACAACTGGTCGACCTCATTAGAAATAAAAACCCAAAAGATTAGATATACAAACAAACAAACACATAAATGTGGAGAGAAGGGCAGTGCGCGCAGGAGCAAAGGTAAACAGCAGACAGACCTGAATCCTTATCTTTACAAGGTCGACCTCAGAACTTTGTTCAGTTTGTCTCGGTGACGGATAATGGAAGGAAGGGCAGGCAACTGGTCGACTTCATTTAAATAAACAAATAAAACATAAGATAAACTCTCAGGAATAGATAAATAATAACAAAAAATTGTAAAGTGGAGAAAGCGAGGAGCGGCGCGAATGCACTCAAGGAAACACAAACAGCACAGCACGATGCGTATTTTTTTTTTTAAATTGACAAAATAAATCAAAAATAAATCAAAAATAAAAATAAGTGGAAAAGGCGAGAGTGCGCGAGCACACAGGAGCAAAGTCAAGCAGCGCAGCTTGATGCATAGTAAAAAAAATAATAAATAGACAACTTGGTCGACCTCATTAGAAATAAAAACCCAAAAGATTAGATAGACAAACAAACAAACAAATAAATGTGGAGAGAAGGGCAGTTGCGCGCAGGAGCAAAGGTAAACTGCTGACAGACCTGAATCCTTATCTTTACAAGGTCGACCTCAGAACTTTGTTCAGTTTGTCTCGGTGACGGATAATGGAAGGAAGGGCCGCAACAGGTCGACTTCATTTAAATAAACAAATAAAAAATAAGATAAACTCTCAGGAATAGATAAATAATAACAAAAAATTGTAAAGTGGAGAAAGAGAGAGCGCCCGAATGCACTCAAGCAAACACAAACAGCACAGCACGATGCGTATTTTTTTAAAAAATTGACAAAATAAATCAAAAATAAATCAAAAATAAAAATAAGTGGAAAAGCGAGAGTGCGCGAGCACACAGGAGCAAAGACAAGCAGCGCAGCTTGATGCGTAGTAAAAAAAATAATAAATAGACAACTGGTCGACCTCATTAGAAATAAAAACCCAAAAGATTAGATAGACAAACAAACAAACACATAAATGTGGAGAGAAGGGCAGTGTGCGCAGGAGCAAAGGTAAACAGCAGACAGACCTGAATCCTTATCTTTACAAGGTCGACGTCAGAACTTTGTACAGTTTGTCTCGGTGACGGATAATGGAAGGAAGGGCAGGCAACTGGTCGACTTCATTTAAACAAACAAATAAAAAATAAGATAAACTCTCAGGAATAGATAAATAATAACAAAAAAATTGTAAAGTGGAGAAAGCGAGAGCGCGCGAATGCACTCAAGCAAACACAAACAGCACAGCACGATGCGTATTTTTTTTAAATTGACAAAATAAATAAAAAATAAATCAAAAATAAAAACAAGTGGAAGAGGCGAGAGTGCGCGAGCACACAGCAGCAAAGACAAGCAGCGCAGCTTGATGCGTAGTAAAAAAAAATAATAAATAGACAACTGGTCGACCTCATTAGAAATAAAAACCCAAAATATTAGATAGACAATCAAACAAACACATAAATGTGGAGAGAAGGGCAGTGCGCGCAGTTGCAAAGGTAAACAGCGGACAGACCTGAATCCTTATCTTTACAAGGTCGACCTCAGAACTTTGTTCAGTTTGTCTCGGTGACGGATAATGGAAGGAAGGGCAGGCAACTGGTCGACTTCATTTAAATATACAAATAAAAAATAAGATAAACTCTCAGGAATAGAAAAATAATAATAAAAAATTGTAAAGTGGAGAAAGCGAGGAGAGCGCGAATACACTCAAGCAAACACAAACAGCACAGCACGATGCGTATTTTTATTTTTAATTTGACAAAATAAATCAAAAATAAAAATAAGTGGAAAAGACGAGAGTGCGCAAGCACACAGGAGCAAAGACAAGCAGCGCAGCTTGATGCGTAGTAAAAAAAATAATAAATAGACAACTGGTCGACCTCATTAGAAATAAAAACCCAAAAGATTAGACAGACAAACAAACAAACACATAAATGTGGAGAGAAGGGCAGTGCGCGCAAGAGCAAAGGTAAACAGCAGACAGACCTGAATCCTTATCTTTACAAGGTCGACCTCAGAACTTTGTTCAGTTTGTCTCGGTGACGGATAATGGAAGGAAGGGCAGGCAACTGGTCGACTTCATTTAAATAAACAAATAAAAAATAAGATAAACTCTCAGGAATAGATAAATAATAACAATAAAAATTGTAAAGTGGAGAAAGCGAGAGCGCGCAAATGTACTCAAGCAAACACAAACAGCACAGCATGATGCGTATTTTTTTTTAAAAATTGACAAAATAAATCAAAAATAAATCAAAAATAAAAATAAGTGGAAAAGGCGAGAGTGCGCGAGCACACAGGAGCAAAGAAAAACAGCGCAGCTTGATGCGTAGTAAAAAAAATAATAAATAGACAACTGGGCCACCTCATTAGAAATAAAAACCCAAAAGATTAGATAGACAAACAAACAAACACATAAATGTGGAGAGAAGGGCAGTGCGGGCAGGAGCAAAGGTAAACAGCAGACAGACCTGAATCCTTATCTTTACAAGGTCGACCTCAGAACTTTGTTCAGTTTGTCTCGGTGACGGATAATGGAAGGAAGGGCAGGCAACTGGTCGACTTCATTTAAATAAACAAATAAAAAATAAGATAAACTCTCAGGAATAGATAAAGAATAACAAAAAAATTGTAAAGTGGAAAAAGCGAGAGCGCGCGAATGCACTCAAGCAAACACAAACAGCACATCACGATGCGTATTTTTTTAAAAAATTGACAAAATAAATCAAAAATAAATCAAAAATAAAAATAAGTGGAAAAGGCGAGAGTGCGCGAGCACACAGGAGCAAAGACAAGCAGCGCAGCTTGATGCGTAGTAAAAAAAAATAATAAATAGACAACTGGTCGACCTCATTAGAAATAAAAACCCAAAAGATTAGATAGACAAACAAACAAACACATAAATGTGGAGAGAACGGCAGTGTGCGCAGTTGCAAAGGTAAACAGCGGACAGACCTGAATCCTTATCTTTACAAGGTCGACCTCAGAACTTTGTTCAGTTTGTCTCGGTGACAGATAATGGAAGGAAGGGCAGGCAACTGGGCGACTTCATTTAAATATACAAATAAAAAATAAGATAAACTCTCAGGAATAGATAAATAATAACAAAAAATTGTAGAGTGTAGAAAGCGAGAGAGCGCGAATACACTCAAGCAAACACAAATAGCACAGCACGATGCGTATTTTTATTTTTAATTTGACAAAATAAATCAAAAATAAAAATAAGTGGAAAAGACGAGAGTGCGCAAGCACACAGGAGCAAAGAGAAGCAGCGCAGCTTGATGCGTAGTAAAAAAAATAATAAATAGACAACTGGTCGACCTCATTAGAAATAAAAACCCAAAAGATTAGATATACAAACAAACAAACACATAAATGTGGAGAGAAGGGCAGTGCGCGCAGGAGCAAAGGTAAACAGCAGACAGACCTGAATCCTTATCTTTACAAGGTCGACCTCAGAACTTTGTTCAGTTTGTCTCGGTGACGGATAATGGAAGGAAGGGCAGGCAACTGGTCGACTTCATTTAAATAAACAAATAAAAAATAAGATAAACTCTCAGGAATAGATAAATAATAACAAAAAAATTTTAAAGTGGAGAAAGCGGAGAGCGCTGCGAATGCACTCAAGCAAACACAAACAGCACAGCACGATGCGTATTATTTTTTAAATTGACAAAATAAATCAAAAATAAATCAAAAATAAAAATAAGAGGAAAAGGCGAGAGTGCGTGAGCACACAGGAGCAAAACAAGCAGCGCAGCTTGATGCGTAGTAAAAAAAATAATAAATAGACAACTGGTCGACCTCATTAGAAATAAAACCCAAAAGATTTGATAGACAAACAAACAAACATATAAATGTGGAGAGAAGAGTAGTTCGCGCAGGAGCAAAGGTTAACAGCAGACAGACCTGAATCCTTATCTTTACAAGGTAGACCTCAGAACTTTGTTCAGTTTGTCTCTGTGACGGATAATGGAAGAAAGGGCAGGCAACTGGTCGACTTCATTTAAATAAACAAATAAAAATAAGATAAACTCTCAGGAATAGATAAATAATAACAAAAAAATTGTAAAGTGGAGAAAGCGAGAGCGCGAGAATGCACTCAAGCAAACACAAACAGCACAGCACGATGCATATTTTTTTTAAATTGACAAAATAAATCAAAAATAAAAAGAAGTGGAAAAGGCGAGAGTGCGCGAGCACACAGGAGCAAAGACAAGCAGCGCAGCTTGATGCGTAGTAAAAAAATAATAAATAGACAACTGGTCGACCTCATTAGAAATAAAAACCCAAAAGATTAGATAGACAAACAAACAAACACATAATGTGGAGAGAAGGGCAGTGCGGGCAGGAGCAAAGTAAACAGCAGACAGACCTGAATCCTTATCTTTACAAGGTCGACCTCAGAACTTTGTTCAGTTTGTCTCGGTGACGGATAATGGAAGGAAGGTCAGGCAACTGGTCGACTTCATTTAAATAAACAAATAAAAAATAAGATAAACTCTCAGGAATACATAAATAATAAAAAAATTGTAAAGTGGAGAAAGCGAGAGCACGCGAATGCACTCAAGCAAACACAAACAGCACAGCACGATGCGTATTTTTTTTTAAATTGACAAAATAAATAAAAAATAAATCAAAAATAAAAATAAGTGGAAAAGGCGAGAGTGCGCGAGCACACAGGAGCAAAGACAAGCAGCGCAGCTTGATGCGTAGTAAAAAAAATAATAAATAGACAACTGGTCGACCTCATTAGAAATAAAAACCCAAAAGATTAGATAGACAAACAAACAAACACATAAATGTGGAGAGAAGGGCAGTGCGCGCAGGAGCAAAGGTAAACAGCAGACAGACCTGAATCCTTATCTTTACAAGTTTGACCTCAGAACTTTGTTCAGTTTGTCTCGGTGACGGATAATGGAAGGAAGGGCAGGCAACTGGTCGACTTCATTTAAATAAACAAATAAAAAATAAGATAAACTCTCAGGATTACATAAATAATAATAAAATTGTAAAGTGGAGAAAGCGAGGAGCGCGCGAATGCACTCAAGCAAACACAAACAGCACAGCACGATGCGTATTTTTTTTTAAATTGACAAAATAAATCAAAAATAAATCAAAAATAAAAATAAGTGAAAAGGCGAGAGTGCGCGAGCACACAGGAGCAAAGACAAACAGCGCAGCTTGATGCGTAGTAAAAAAATAATAAATAGACAACTGGTCGACCTCATTAGAAATAAAAACCCAAAAGATTAGATAGACAAACAAACAAACACATAAATGTGGAGAGAAGGGCAGTGCGCGCAGGAGCAAAGTTAAACAGCAGACAGACCTGAATCCTTATCTTTACAAGGTCGACCTCAGAACTTTGTTCAGTTTGTCTCGGTGACGGATAATGGAAGGAAGGGCAGGCAACTGGTCGACTTCATTTAAATAAACAAATAAAAAATAAGATAAACTCTCAGGAATAGATAAATAATAACAAAAAAATTGTAGAGTGGAGAAAGCGAGAGCGCGCGAATGCACTCAAGCAAACACAAACAGCACAGCACGATGCGTATTTTTTTTTTTAAATTGACAAAATAAATCAAAAATAAAAATAAGTGGAAAAGGCGAGAGTGCGCGAGCACACAGGAGCAAAGACAAGCAGCGCAGCTTCATGCGTAGTAAAAAAAATAATAAATAGACAACTGGTCGACCTCATTAGAAATAAAAACCCAAAAGATTAGATAGACAAACAAACAAACACATAAATGTGGGGAGAAGGGCAGTGCGCGCAGGAGCAAGGGTAAACAGCAGACAGACCTGAATCCTTATCTTTACAAGGTCGACCTCAGAACTTTGTTCAGTTTGTCTCGGTGACGTATAATGGAAGGAAGGGCAGGCAACTGGTCGACTTCATTTAAATAAACAAATAAAAAATAAGATAAACTCTCAGGAATCGATAAATAATAACAAAAAAATTGTAAAGTGGAGAAAGCGAGAGCGCGCGAATGCACTCAAGCAAACACAAACAGCACAGCACGATGTGTATTTTTTTTAAAATTGACAAAATAAATCAAAAATAAATGCAAAAATAAAAATAAGTGGAAAAGGCGAGAGTGCGTGAGCACACAGGAGCAAAGACAAGCAGCGCAGCTTGATGCGTAGTAAAAAAAATAATAAATAGACAACTGGTCGACCTCATTAGAAATAAAAACCCAAAAGATTAGATAGACAAACAAACAAACACATAAATGTGGAGAGAAGGGCAGTGCGCGCAGGAGCAAAGGTAAACAGCAGACAGACCTGAATCCTTATCTTTACAAGGTCGACCTCAGAACTTTGTTCAGTTTGTCTCGGTGACGGATAATGGAAGGAAGGGCAGGCAACTGGTCGACTTCATTTAAATAAACAAATAAAATATAAGATAAACTCTCAGGAATAGATAAATAATAACAAAAAAATTGTAAAGTGGAGAAAGCGAGAGTGCGCGAATCTACTCACACAAACACAAACAGCACAGCACGATGAGTATTTTTTTAATTGACAAAAAAAATCAAAAATAAATCAAAAATAAAAATAAGTGGAAAAGGCGAGAGTGCGCGAGCACACAGGAGAAAGACAAGCAGCGCAGCTTGATGCGTAGTAAAAAAAATAATAAATAGACAACTGGTCGACCTCAATAGAAATAAAAACCCAAAAGATTAGATAGACAAACAAACAAACACATAAATGTGGAGAGAAGGGCAGTGCGTGCAGGAGCAAAGGTAAACAGTAGACGGACCTGAATCCTTATCTTTACAAGGTCGATCTCAGAATTTTATTCAGTTTGTCTCGGTGACGGATAATGGAAGGGAGTGCAGGCAACTGGTCGAGTTCATTTAAATAAACAAATAAAAAATAAGATAAACTCTCAGGAATAGATAAATAATAACAAAAAAATTGTAAAGTGGAGAAAGCGAGATCGCGCGATTGCACTCAAGCAAACACAAACAGCACAGCACGATGCGTATTTTTTTTAAATTGACAAAATAAATCAAAAATAAATCAAAAATAAAAATAAGTGGAAAAGGCGAGAGTGCGCGAGCACACAGGAGCAAAGACAAGCAGCGCAGCTTGACGCGTAGTAAAAAAAATAATAAATAGACAACTGGTCGACCTCATTAGAAATAAAAACCCAAAAGTTTAGATAGACAAACAAACAAACACATAAATGTGGAGAGAAGGGCAGTGTGCGCAGGAGCAAAGGTAAACAGCAGACAAACCTGAATCCTTATCTTTACAAGGTCGACCTCAGAACTTTGTTCAGTTTGTCTCGGTGAGGGATAATGGAAGGAAGGGCAGGCAACTGGTCGACTTCATTTAAATAAACAAATAAAAAATAAGATAAACTCTCAGGAATAGATAAATAATAACAAAAAAATTGTAAAGTGGAGAAAGCGAGAGCGCGCGAATGCACTAAAGCAAACACAAACAGCACAGCACGATGCGTATATTTTTTTTAAAATTGACAAAATAAATCAAAAATAAATCAAAAATAAAAATAAGTGGAAAAGGCGAGAGTGCGCGAGCACACAGGAGCAAAGACAAGCAGCGCAGCTTGATGCGTAGTAAAAAAATAATAAATAGACAACTGGTCGACCTCATTAGAAATAAAAACCCAAAAGATTAGATAGACAAACAAACAAACACATAAATGTGGAGAGAAGGGCAGTGCGTGCAGGAGCAAAGGTAAACAGCAGACAGACCTGAATCCTTATCTTTACAAGGTCGACCTCAGAACTTTGTTCAGTTTGTCTCGGTGACGGATAATGGAAGGAAGGGCAGGCAACTGGTCGACTTCATTTAAATAAACAAATAAAAAATAAGATAAACTCTCAGGAATAGATAAATAATAACAAAAAATTGTAAAGTGGAGAAAGCGAGAGAGCGCGAATGCACTCAAGCAAACACAAACAGCACAGCACGATGCGTATTTTTTTTTAAATTGACAAAATAAATCAAAAATAAAAATAAGTGGAAAAGGCGAGAGTGCGCGAGCACACAGGAGCAAAGACAAGCAGCGCAGCTTGATGCGTAGTAAAAAAAATAATAAATAGACAACTGGTCGACCTCATTAGAAATAAAAACCCAAAAGATTAGATAGACAAACAAACATACACATAAATGTGGAGAGAAGGGCACTGCGCGCAGGAGCAAAGGTAAACAGCAGACCGACCTGAATCCTTATCTTTACAAGGTCGACCTCAGAACTTTGTTCAGTTTGTCTCGGTGACGGAAAATGGAAGGAAGGGCAGGCAACTGGTCGACTTCATTTAAATAAACAAAAAATAAATAAACTCTCAGGAATAGATAAATAATAACAAAAAAATTGTAAAGTGGAGAAAGCAAGAGCGCGCGAATGCACTCAAGCAAACACAAACAGCACAGCACGATGCGTATTTTTTTTTAAATTGACAAAATAAATCAAAAATAAATCAAAAATAAAAATAAGTGGAAAAGGCGAGAGTGCGTGAGCACACAGGAGCAAAACAAGCAGCGCAGCTTGATGCGTAGTAAAAAAAATAATAAATAGACAACTGGTCTACCTCATTAGAAATAAAACCCAAAAGATTTGATAGACAAACAAACAAACATATAAATGTGGAGAGAAGAGTAGTTCGCGCAGGAGCAAAGGTTAACAGCAGACAGACCTGAATCCTTATCTTTACAAGGTAGACCTCAGAACTTTGTTCAGTTTGTCTCGGTGACGGATAATGGAAGAAAGGGCAGGCAACTGGTCGACTTCATTTAAATAAACAAATAAAAATAAGATAAACTCTCAGGAATAGATAAATAATAACAAAAAAATTGTAAAGTGGAGAAAGCGAGAGCGCGCGAATGCACTCAAGCAAACACAAACAGCACAGCACGATGCATATTTTTTTTAAATTGACAAAATAAATCAAAAATAAAAAGAAGTGGAAAAGGCGAGAGTGCGCGAGCACACAGGAGCAAAGACAAGCAGCGCACCTTGATGCGTAGTAAAAAAAATAATAAATAGACAACTGGTCGACCTCATTAGAAATAAAAACCCAAAAGATTAGATAGACAAACAAACAAACACATAAATGTGGAGAGAAGGGCAGTGCGGGCAGGAGCAAAGTAAACAGCAGACAGACCTGAATCCTTATCTTTACAAGGTCGACCTCAGAACTTTGTTCAGTTTGTCTCGGTGACGGATAATGGAAGGAAGGTCAGGCAACTGGTCGACTTCATTTAAATAAACAAATAAAAAATAAGATAAACTCTCAGGAATACATAAATAATAAAAAAATTGTAAAGTGGAGAAAGCGAGAGCACGCGAATGCACTCAAGCAAACACAAACAGCACAGCACGATGCGTATTTTTTTTTAAATTGACAAAATAAATAAAAAATAAATCAAAAATAAAAATAAGTGTAAAAGGCGAGAGGTGCGCGAGCACACAGGAGCAAAGACAAGCAGCGCAGCTTGATGCGTAGTAAAAAAAATAATAAATAGACAACTGGTCGACCTCATTAGAAATAAAAACCCAAAAGATTAGATAGACAAACAAACAAACACATAAATGTGGAGAGAAGGGCAGTGCGCGCAGGAGCAAAGGTAAACAGCAGACAGACCTGAATCCTTATCTTTACAAGTTTGACCTCAGAACTTTGTTCAGTTTGTCTCGGTGACGGATAATGGAAGGAAGGGCAGGCAACTGGTCGACTTCATTTAAATAAACAAATAAAAAATAAGATAAACTCTCAGGATTACATAAATAATAATAAAATTGTAAAGTGGAGAAAGCGAGAGCGCGCGAATGCACTCAAGCAAACACAAACAGCACAGCACGATGCGTATTTTTTTTTAAATTGACAAAATAAATCAAAAATAAATCAAAAATAAAAATAAGTGGAAAAAGGCGAGAGTGCGCGAGCACACAGGAGCAAAGACAAACAGCGCAGCTTGATGCGTAGTAAAAAAAAAATAAATAGACAACTGGTCGACCTCATTAGAAATAAAAACCCAAAAGATTAGATAGACAAACAAACAAACACATAAATGTGGAGAGAAGGGCAGTGCGCGCAGGAGCAAAGGTAAACAGCAGACAGACCTGAATCCTTATCTTTACAAGGTCGACCTCAGAACATTGTTCAGTTTGTCTCGGTGACGGATAATGGAAGGAAGGGCAGGCAACTGGTCGACTTCATTTAAATAAACAAATAAAAAATAAGATAAACTCTCAGGAATAGATAAATAATAACAAAAAAATTGTAGAGTGGAGAAAGCGAGGAGCGCGCGAATGCACTCAAGCAAACACAAACAGCACAGCACGATGCGTATTTTTTTTTAAAATTGACAAAATAAATCAAAAATAAAAATAAGTGGAAAAGGCGAGAGTGCGCGAGCACACAGGAGCAAAGACAAGCAGCGCAGCTTCATGCGTAGTAAAAAAAATAATAAATAGACAACTGGTCGACCTCATTAGAAATAAAAACCCAAAAGATTAGACAGACAAACAAACAAACACATAAATGTGGGGAGAAGGGCAGTGCGCGCAGGAGCAAGGGTAAACAGCAGACAGACCTGAATCCTTATCTTTACAAGGTCGACCTCAGAACTTTGTTCAGTTTGTCTCGGTGACGTATAATGGAAGGAAGGGCAGGCAACTGGTCGACTTCATTTAAATAAACAAATAAAAAATAAGATAAACTCTCAGGAATCGATAAATAATAACAAAAAAATTGTAAAGTGGGAGAAAGCGAGAGCGCGCGAATGCACTCAAGCAAACACAAACAGCACAGCACGATGTGTATTTTTTTTAAAATTGACAAAATAAATCAAAAATAAATCAAAAATAAAAATAAGTGGAAAAGGCGAGAGTGCGTGAGCACACAGGAGCAAAGACAAGCAGCGCAGCTTGATGCGTAGTAAAAAAAATAATAAATAGACAACTGGTCGACCTCATTAGAAATAAAAACCCAAAAGATTAGATAGACAAACAAACAAACACATAAATGTGGAGAGAAGGGCAGTGCGCGCAGGAGCAAAGGTAAACAGCAGACAGACCTGAATCCTTATCTTTACAAGGTCGACCTCAGAACTTTGTTCAGTTTGTCTCGGTGACGGATAATGGAAGGAAGGGCAGGCAACTGGTCGACTTCATTTAAATAAACAAATAAAATATAAGATAAACTCTCAGGAATAGATAAATAATAACAAAAAAATTGTAAAGTGGAGAAAGCGAGAGTGCGCGAATCTACTCACACAAACACAAACAGCACAGCACGATGAGTATTTTTTTAATTGACAAAAAAATCAAAAATAAATCAAAAATAAAAATAAGTGGAAAAGGCGAGAGTGCGCGAGCACACAGGAGAAAGACAAGCAGCGCAGCTTGATGCGTAGTAAAAAAAATAATAAAGAGACAACTGGTCGACCTCATTAGAAATAAAAACCCAAAAGATTAGATAGACAAACAAACAAACACATAAATGTGGAGAGAAGGGCAGTGCGCGCAGGAGCAAAGGTAAACAGTAGACGGACCTGAATCCTTATCTTTACAAGGTCGATCTCAGAATTTTATTCAGTTTGTCTCGGTGACGGATAATGGAAGGGGAGTGCAGGCAACTGGTCGAGTTCATTTAAATAAACAAATAAAAAATAAGATAAACTCTCAGGAATAGATAAATAATAACAAAAAAATTGTAAAGTGGAGAAAGCGAGATCGCGCGAATGCACTCAAGCAAACACAAACAGCACAGCACGATGCGTATTTTTTTTAAATTGACAAAATAAATCAAAAATAAAAATAAGTGGAAAAGGCGAGTGTTCGCGAGCACACAGGAGCAAAGACAAGCAGCGCAGCTTGATGCGTAGTAAAAAAAAATAATAAATAGACAACTGGTCGACCTCATTAGAAATAAAAACCCAAAAGATTTGATAGACAAACAAACAAACACATAAATGTGGAGAGAAGGGGGCAGGTGCGCGCAGGAGCAAAGGTAAACAGCAGACAGACCTGAATCCTTATCTTTACAAGGTCGACCTCAGAACTTTGTTCAGTTTGTCTCGGTGACGTATAATGGAAGGAAGGGCAGGCAACTGGTCGACTTCATTTAAATAAACAAATAAAAAATAAGATAAACTCTCAGGAATCGATAAATAATAACAAAAAAATTGTAAAGTGGAGAAAGCGAGAGCGCGCGAATGCACTCAAGCAAACACAAACAGCACAGCACGATGTGTATTTTTTTTAAAATTGACAAAATAAATCAAAAATAAATCAAAAATAAAAATAAGTGGAAAAGGCGAGAGTGCGTGAGCACACAGGAGCAAAGACAAGCAGCGCAGCTTGATGCGTAGTAAAAAAAATAATAAATAGACAACTGGTCGACCTCATTAGAAATAAAAACCCAAAAGATTAGATAGACAAACAAACAAACACATAAATGTGGAGAGAAGGGCAGTGCGCGCAGGAGCAAAGGTAAACAGCAGACAGACCTGAATCCTTATCTTTACAAGGTCGACCTCAGAACTTTGTTCAGTTTGTCTCGGTGACGGATAATGGAAGGAAGGGCAGGCAACTGGTCGACTTCATTTAAATAAACAAATAAAATATAAGATAAACTCTCAGGAATAGATAAATAATAACAAAAAAATTGTAAAGTGGAGAAAGCGGAGAGTGCGCGAATCTACTCACACAAACACAAACAGCACAGCACGATGAGTATTTTTTTAATTGACAAAAAAATCAAAAATAAATCAAAAATAAAAATAAGTGGAAAAGGCGAGAGTGCGCGAGCACACAGGAGAAAGACAAGCAGCGCAGCTTGATGCGTAGTAAAAAAAATAATAAATAGACAACTGGTCGACCTCATTAGAAATAAAAACCCAAAAGATTAGATAGACAAACAAACAAACACATAAATGTGGAGAGAAGGGCAGTGCGCGCAGGAGCAAAGGTAAACAGTAGACGGACCTGAATCCTTATCTTTACAAGGTCGATCTCAGAATTTTATTCAGTTTGTCTCGGTGACGGATAATGGAAGGGAGTGCAGGCAACTGGTCGAGTTCATTTAAATAAACAAATAAAAAATAAGATAAACTCTCAGGAATAGATAAATAATAACAAAAAAATTGTAAAGTGGAGAAAGCGAGATCGCGCGAATGCACTCAAGCAAACACAAACAGCACAGCACGATGCGTATTTTTTTTAAATTGACAAAATAAATCAAAAATAAAAATAAGTGGAAAAGGCGAGTGTTCGCGAGCACACAGGAGCAAAGACAAGCAGCGCAGCTTGATGCGTAGTAAAAAAAAATAATAAATAGACAACTGGTCGACCCTCATTAGAAATAAAAACCCAAAAGATTTGATAGACAAACAAACAAACACATAAATGTGGAGAGAAGGGCAGTGCGCGCAGGAGCAAAGGTAAACAGCAGACAGACCTGAATCCTTATCTTTACAAGGTCGACCTCAGAACTTTGTTCAGTTTGTCTCGGTGACGGATAATGGAAGGAAGGGCACACAACTGGTCGACTTCATTTAAATAAACAAATAAAAAATAAGATAAACTCTCAGGAATAGATAAATAATAACAAAAAATTGTAAAGTGGAGAAAGCGAGAGCGCGCGAATGCACTCAAGCAAACACAAACAGCACAGCACGATGCGTATTTTTTTTTAAATTGACAAAATAAATCAAAAAATAAATCAAAAATAAAAATAAGTGGAAAAGGCGAGAGTGCGTGAGCACACAGGAGCAAAACAAGCAGCGCAGCTTGATGCGTAGTAAAAAAATAATAAATAGACAACTGGTCTACCTCATTAGAAATAAAAACCCAAAAGATTAGATAGACAAACAAACAAACACATAAATGTGGAGAGAAGGGCAGTGCGCGCAGGAGCAAAGGTAAACAGCAGACAGACCTGAATCCTTATCTTTACAAGGTCGACCTCAGAACTTTGTTCAGTTTGTCTCGGTGACGGATAATGGAAGGAAGGGCAGGCAACTGGTCGACTTCATTTAAATAAACAAATAAAAAATAAGATAAACTCTCAGGAATAGATAAATAATAACAAAAAAATTGTAGAGTGGAGAAAGCGAGAGCGCGCGAATGCACTCAAGCAAACACAAACAGCACAGCACGATGCGTATTTTTTTTTAAAATTGACAAAATAAATCAAAAATAAAAATAAGTGGAAAAGGCGAGAGTGCGCGAGCACACAGGAGCAAAGACAAGCAGCGCAGCTTCATGCGTAGTAAAAAAAATAATAAATAGACAACTGGTCGACCTCATTAGAAATAAAAACCCAAAAGATTAGATAGACAAACAAACAAACACATAAATGTGGGGAGAAGGGCAGTGCGCGCAGGAGCAAGGGTAAACAGCAGACAGACCTGAATCCTTATCTTTACAAGGTCGACCTCAGAACTTTGTTCAGTTTGTCTCGGTGACGTATAATGGAAGGAAGGGCAGGCAACTGGTCGACTTCATTTAAATAAACAAATAAAAAATAAGATAAACTCTCAGGAATCGATAAATAATAACAAAAAAATTGTAAAGTGGAGAAAGCGAGAGCGCGCGAATGCACTCAAGCAAACACAAACAGCACAGCACGATGTGTATTTTTTTAAAATTGACAAAATAAATCAAAAATAAATCAAAAATAAAAATAAGTGGAAAAGGCGAGAGTGCGTGAGCACACAGGAGCAAAGACAAGCAGCGCAGCTTGATGCGTAGTAAAAAAAATAATAAATAGACAACTGGTCGACCTCATTAGAAATAAAAACCCAAAAGATTAGATAGACAAACAAACAAACACATAAATGTGGAGAGAAGGGCAGTGGGCGCAGGAGCAAAGGTAAACAGCAGACAGACCTGAATCCTTATCTTTACAAGGTCGACCTCAGAACTTTGTTCAGTTTGTCTCGGTGACGGGATAATGGAAGGAAGGGCAGGCAACTGGTCGACTTCATTTAAATAAACAAATAAAATATAAGATAAACTCTCAGGAATAGATAAATAATAACAAAAAAATTGTAAAGTGGAGAAAGCGAGAGTGCGCGAATCTACTCACACAAACACAAACAGCACAGCACGATGAGTATTTTTTTTAATTGACAAAAAAATCAAAAATAAATCAAAAATAAAAATAAGTGGAAAAGGCGAGAGTGCGCGAGCACACAGGAGAAAGACAAGCAGCGCAGCTTGATGCGTAGTAAAAAAAATAATAAATAGACAACTGGTCGACCTCATTAGAAATAAAAACCCAAAAGATTAGATAGACAAACAAACAAAACACATAAATGTGGAGAGAAGGGCAGTGCGCGCAGGAGCAAAGGTAAACAGTAGACGGACCTGAATCCTTATCTTTACAAGGTCGATCTCAGAATTTTATTCAGTTTGTCTCGGTGACGGATAATGGAAGGGAGTGCAGGCAACTGGTCGAGTTCATTTAAATAAACAAATAAAAAATAAGATAAACTCTCAGGAATAGATAAATAATAACAAAAAAATTGTAAAGTGGAGAAAGCGAGATCGCGCGAATGCACTCAAGCAAACACAAACAGCACAGCACGATGCGTATTTTTTTTAAATTGACAAAATAAATCAAAAATAAAAATAAGTGGAAAAGGCGAGTGTTCGCGAGCACACAGGAGCAAAGACAAGCAGCGCAGCTTGATGCGTAGTAAAAAAAAATAATAAATAGACAACTGGTCGACCTCATTAGAAATAAAAACCCAAAAGATTTGATAGACAAACAAACAAACACATAAATGTGGAGAGAAGGGCAGTGCGCGCAGGAGCAAAGGTAAACAGCAGACAGACCTGAATCCTTATCTTTACAAGGTCGACCTCAGAACTTTGTTCAGTTTGTCTCGGTGACGGATAATGGAAGGAAGGGCACACAACTGGTCGACTTCATTTAAATAAACAAATAAAAAATAAGATAAACTCTCAGGAATAGATAAATAATAACAAAAAATTGTAAAGTGGAGGAAAGCGAGAGCGCGCGAATGCACTCAAGCAAACACAAACAGCACAGCACGATGCGTATTTTTTTTTAAATTGACAAAATAAATCAAAATAAATCAAAAATAAAAATAAGTGGAAAAGGCGAGAGTGCGTGAGCACACAGGAGCAAAACAAGCAGCGCAGCTTGATGCGTAGTAAAAAAAATAATAAATAGACAACTGGTCTACCTCATTAGAAATAAAAACCCAAAAGTTTTGATAGACAAACAAACAAACATATAAATGTGGAGAGAAGAGTAGTGCGCGCAGGAGCAAAGGTTAACAGCAGACAGACCTGAATCCTTATCTTTACAAGGTCGACCTCAGAACTTTGTTCAGTTTGTCTCGGTGACGGATAATGGAAGGAAGGGCAGGCAACTGGTCGACTTCATTTAAATAAACAAATAAAAATAAGATAAACTCTCAGGAATAGATAAATAATAACAAAAAAATTGTAAAGTGGAGAAAGCGAGAGCGCGCGAATGCACTCAAGCAAACACAAACAGCACAGCACGATGCATATTTTTTTTTTAAATTGACAAAATAAATCAAAAATAAAAATAAGTGGAAAAGGCGAGAGTGCGCGAGCACACAGGAGCAAAGACAAGCAGCGCAGCTTGATGCGTAGTAAAAAAAATAATAAATAGACAACTGGTCGACCTCATTAGAAATAAAAACCCAAAAGATTAGATAGACAAACAAACAAACACATAAATGTGGAGAGAAGGGCAGTGCGGGCAGGAGCAAAGTAAACAGCAGACAGACCTGAATCCTTATCTTTACAAGGTCGACCTCAGAACTTTGTTCAGTTTGTCTCGGTGACGGATAATGGAAGGAAGGTCAGGCAACTGGTCGACTTCATTTAAATAAACAAATAAAAAATAAGATAAACTCTCAGGAATACATAAATAATAAAAAAATTGTAAAGTGGAGAAAGCGAGAGCACGCGAATGCACTCAAGCAAACACAAACAGCACAGCACGATGCGTATTTTTTTTTAAATTGACAAAATAAATAAAAAATAAATCAAAAATAAAAATAAGTGTAAAAGGCGAGAGTGCGCGAGCACACAGGAGCAAAGACAAGCAGCGCAGCTTGATGCGTAGTAAAAAAAATAATAAATAGACAACTGGTCGACCTCATTAGAAATAAAAACCCAAAAGATTAGATAGACAAACAAACAAACACATAAATGTGGAGAGAAGGGCAGTGCGCGCAGGAGCAAAGGTAAACAGCAGACAGACCTGAATCCTTATCTTTACAAGTTTGACCTCAGAACTTTGTTCAGTTTGTCTCGGTGACGGATAATGGAAGGAAGGGCAGGCAACTGGTCGACTTCATTTAAATAAACAAATAAAAAATAAGATAAACTCTCAGGATTACATAAATAATAATAAAATTGTAAAGTGGAGAAAGCGAGGAGCGCGCGAATGCACTCAAGCAAACACAAACAGCACAGCACGATGCGTATTTTTTTTTAAATTGACAAAATAAATCAAAAATAAATCAAAAATAAAAATAAGTGGAAAAGGCGAGAGTGCGCGAGCACACAGGAGCAAAGACAAGCAGCGCAGCTTGATGCGTAGTAAAAAAAATAATAAATAGACAACTGGTCGACCTCATTAGAAATAAAAACCCAAAAGATTAGTTAGACAAACAAACAAACACATGAATGTGGAGAGAAGGGCAGTGCGCGCAGGAGCAAAGGTAAACAGCAAACAGACCTGAATCCTTATCTTTACAAGGTCGACCTCAGAACTTTGTTCAGTTTGTCTCGGTGACGGATAATGGAAGGAAAGGCAGGCAACTGGTCGACTTCATTTAAATAAACAAATAAAAAATAAGATAAACTCTCAGGAATAGATAAATAATAACAAAAAAATTGTAAAGTGGAGAAAGCAAGAGCGCGCGAATGCACTCAAGCAAACACAAACAGCACAGCACGATGCGTATTTTTTTTTAAAATGACAAAATAAAATCAAAAATAAATCAAAAATAAAAATAAGTGGAAAAGGCGAGAGTGCGCGAGCACACAGGAGCAAAACAAGCAGCGCAGCTTGGTGCGTAGTAAAAAAAATAATAAATAGACAACTGATCTACCTCATTAGAAATAAAAACCCAAAAAATTTGATAGACAAACAAACAAACACATAAATGTGGAGAGAAGAGCAGTGCGCGCAGGAGCAAAGGTTAACAGCAGACAGACCTGAATCCTTATCTTTACAAGGTCGACCTCAGAACTTTGTTCAGTTTGTCTCGGTGACGGATAATGGAAGGAAGGGCAGGCAACTGGTCGACTTCATTTAAATAAACAAATAAAAATAAGATAAACTCTCAGGAATAGATAAATAATAACAAAAAAATTAGAGAGTGGAGAAAGCGAGAGAGCACGAATGCACTCAAGCAAACACAAACAGCACAGCACGATGCGTATTTTTTTAAATTGACAAAATAAATCAAAAATAAATCAAAAATAAAAATAAGTGGAAAAGGCGAGAGTGCGCGAGCACACAGGAGGAAAGACAAGCAGCGCAGCTTGATGCGTAGTAAAAAAAATAATAAATAGACAACTGGTCGACCTCATTAGAAATAAAAACCCAAAAGATTAGATAGACAAACAAACAAACACATAAATGTGGAGAGAAGGGCAGTGCGCGCAGGAGCAAAGGTAAACAGCAGACAGACCAGAATCCTTATATTTACAAGGTCGACCTCAGAACTTTGTTCAGTTTGTCTCGGGTGACGGATAATGGAAGGAAGGGCAGGCAACTGGTCGACTTCATTTAAATAAACAAATAAAAAATTAGATTAACTCTCAGGATTAGATAAATAATAACAAAAAAATTGTAAAGTGGAGAAAGCGAGAGCGCGCGAATGCACTCAAGCAAACACAAACAGCACAGCACGATGCGTATTTTTTTTTAAATTGACAAAATAAATCAAAAATAAAAATAAGTGGAAAAAGGCGAGAGTGCGCGAGCACACAGGAGCAAAGAAAAGCAGCGCAGCTTGATGCGTAGTAAAAAAAATAATAAATAGACAACTGGTCGACCTCATTAGAAATAAAAACCCAAAAGATTAGATAGACAAACAAACAAACACATAAACGTGGAGAGAAGGGCAGTGCGCGCAGGAGCAAAGGTAAACAGCAGACAGACCTGAATCCTTATCTTTACAAGGTCGACCTCAGAACTTTGTTCAGTTTGTCTCGGTGACGGATAAAGGAAGGAAGGTCAGGCAACTGGTCGACTTCATTTAAATAAACAAATAAAAAATAAGATAAACTCTCAGGAATAGATAAATAATAACAAAAAATTGTAAAGTGGAGAAAGCGAGATCGCGCGAATGCACTCAAGCAAACACAAACAGCACAGCACGATGAGTATTTTTTAATTGACAAAAAAAATCAAAAATAAATCAAAAATAAAAATTAGTGGAAAAGGCGAGAGTGCGTGAGCACACAGGAGAAAGACAAACAGCGCAGCTTGATGCGTAGTAAAAAAATAATAAATAGACAACTGGTCGACCTCATTAGAAATAAAAACCCAAAAGATTAGATAGACAAACAAACAAACACATAAATGTGGAGAGAAGGGCAGTGCGCGCAGGAGCAAAGGTAAACAGCAGACGGGCCTGAATCCTATCTTTACAAGGTCGACCTCAGAACTTTATTCAGTTTGTCTCGGTGACGGATAATGGAAGGAAGGGCAGGCAACTGGTCGACTTCATTTAAATAAACAAATAAAAATAAGATAAACTCTCAGGAATAGATTAAATAATAACAAAAAAATTGTAAAGTGGAGAAAGCGAGAGAGCGCGAATGCACTCAAGCAAACACAAACAGCACAGCACGATGCGTATTTTTTTTTAAATTGACAAAATAAATCAAAAATAAATCAAAAATAAAAATAAGTGGAAAAGGCGAGAGTGCGCGAGCACACAGGAGCAAAGACAAGCAGCGCAGCTTGATGCGTAGTAAAAAAAATAATAAATAGACAACTGGTCGACCTCATTAGAAATAAAAACCCAAAAGATTAGATAGACAAACAAACAAACACATAAATATGGAGAGAAGGGCAGTGCGCGCAGGAAGCAAAGGTAAACAGCAGACAGACCTGAATCCTTATCTTTACAAGGTCGACCTCAGAACTTTGTTCAGTTTGTCTCGGTGACCGATAATGGAAGGAAGGGCAGGCAACTGGTCGACTTCATTTAAATAAACAAATAAAAAATAAGATAAACTCTCAGGAATAGATAAATAATAACAAAAAAATTGTAAAGTGGAGAAAGCGAGAGCGCGCGAATGCACTCACGCAAACACAAACAGCACAGCACGATGAGTATTTTTTTAATTGACAAAAAAATCAAAAATAAATCAAAAATAAAAATAAGTGGAAAAGGCGAGAGTGCGCGAGCACACAGGAGCAAAGACAAGCAGCGCAGCTTGATGCGTAGTAAAAAAAATAATAAATAGACAACTGGTCGACCTCATTAGAAATAAAAAACCCAAAAGATTAGATAGACAAACAAACAAACACATAAATGTGGAGAGAAGGGCAGTGTGCGCAGGAGCAAAGGTAAACAGCAGACAGACCTGAATCCTTATCTTTACAATGTCGACCTCAGAACTTTGTTCAGTTTGTCTCGGTGACGGATAATGGAAGGACGGGCAGGCATCTGGTCGACTTCATTTAAATAAACAAATAAAAAATAAGATAAACTCTCAGGAATAGATAAATAATAACAAAAAAATTGTAAAGTGGAGAAAGAGAGAGCGCGCGAATGCACTCAAGCAAACACAAACAGCACAGCACGATGCCTATTTTTTTTTCAAATTGACAAAATAAATCAAAAATAAAAATAAGTGGAAAAGGCGAGATTGCGCGAGCACACAGGAGGAAAGACAAGCAGCGCAGCTTGATGCGTAGTAAAAAAAATAATAAATAGACAACTGGTCGACCTCATTAGAAATAAAAACCCAAAAGATTAGATAGACAAACAAACAAACACATAAATGTGGAGAGAAGGGCAGTGCGCACAGGAGCAAAGGTAAACAGCAGACAGACCTGAATCCTTATCATTACAAGGTCGACCTCAGAACTTTGTTCAGTTTGTCTCGGTGACGGATAATGGAAGGAAGGGCAGGCAACTGGTCGACTTCATTTAAATAAACAAATAAAAAATAAGATAAACTCTCAGGAATAGATAAATAATAACAAAAAAATTGTAAATTGGAGAAAGCGAGAGCGCGCGAATGCACTCAAGCAAACACAAACAGTACAGCACAATGCTTTTTTTTTTTTTAAATTGAAAAAATAAATCAAAATAAAAATAAGTGGAAAAGGCGAGAGTGCGCGAGCACACAGGAGCAAAGACAAGCAGCACAGCTTGATGCGTAGTAAACAAAATAATAAATAGACAACTGGTCGACCTCATTAGAAATAAAAACCCAAAAGATTAGATAGACAAACAAAAAAACACATAAATGTGGAGAGAAGGGCAGTGCGCGCAGGAGCAAAGGTAAACAGCAGACAGGACCTGAATCCTTATCTTTACAAGGTCGACCTCAGAACTTTGTTCAGTTTGTCTCGGTGACGGATAATGGAAGGAAGGGCAGGCAACTGGTCGACTTCATTTAAATAAACAAATAAAAAATAAGATAAACTCTCAGGAATAGATAAATAATAACAAAAAAATTGTAAATTGGAGAAAGCGAGGAGGGCGCGAATGCTCTCAAGCAAACACAAACAGTACAGCACGATGCGTATTTTTTTTAAAATTGAAAAAATAAATCAAAAATAAAAATAAGTGGAAAAGGCGAGTGTGCGCGAGCACACAGGAGCAAAGACAAGCAGCGCAGCTTGATGCGTAGTAAAAAAAAATAATAAATAGACAACTGGTCGACCTCATTAGAAATAAAAACCCAAAAGATTAGATAGACAAACAAACAAACACATAAATGTGGAGAGAAGGGCAGTGCGCGCAGGAGCAAAGGTAAACAGCAGACAGACCTGAATCCTTATCTTTACAAGGTCGACCTCAGAACTTTGTTCAGTTTGTCTCGGTGACGGATAATGGAAGGAAGGGCAGGCAACTGGTCGACTTCATTTAAATAAACAAATAAAAAATAAGATAAACTCTCAGGAATAGATAAATAATAACAAAAAAATTGTAAAGTGGAGAAAGCGAGAGCGCGCGAATGCACTCAAGCAAACACAAACAGTACAGCACGATGCGTATTTTTTTTAAATTGAAAAAATAAATCAAAAATAAAAATAAGTGGAAAAGGCGAGAGTGCGCGAGCACACAGGAGCAAAGACCAGCAGCGCAGCTTGATGCGTAGTAAAAAAAAATAATAAATAGACAACTGGTCGACCTCATTAGAAATAAAAACCCAAAAGATTAGATAGACAAACAAACAAACACAAAAATGTGGAGAGAAGGGCAGTGCGCGCAGGAGCAAAGGTAAACAGCAGACAGACCTGAATCCTTATCTTTACAAGGTCGGCCTCAGAACTTTGTTCAGTTTGTCTCGGTGACGGATAATGGAAGGAAGGGCAGGCAACAGGTCGACTTCATTTAAATAAACAAATAAAAACTAAGATAAACTCTCAGGAATAGATAAATAATAACAAAAAAATTGTATAGTGGAGAAAGCGAGGAGCGCGCGAATGCACTCAAGCAAACACAAACAGCACAGCACGATGAGTATTTTTTTTAATTGACAAAATAAATCAAAAATGAATCAAAAATAAATATAAGTGGAAAAGGCGAGAGTGCGCGAGCACACAGGAGCAAATTCAGGCAGCGCAGCTTGATGCGTAGTAAAAAAAATAATAAATAGACAACTGGTCGACCCTCATTAGAAATAAAAACCCAAAAGATTAGATAGACAAACAAACAAACACATAAATGTGGAGAGAAGGGCAGTGCGCGCAGGAGCAAAGGTAAACAGCAGACAGACCTGTATCCTTATCTTTACAAGGTCGACCTCAGAACTTTGTTCAGTTTGTATCAGTGACGGATAATGGAAGGAAGGGCAGGCAACTGGTCGACTTCATTTAAATAAACAAATAAAAAATAAGATAAACTCTCAGGAATAGATAAATAATAAATAAAATTGTAAATTGGAGAAAGCAAGAGCGCGCGAATGCACTCAAGCAAACACAAACAGTACAGCACGATGCGTATTTTTTTTTAAAATTGAAAAAATAAATCAAAAATAAAAATAAGTGGAAAAGGCGAGAGTGCGCGAGCACACAGGAGCAAAGACAAGCAACGCAGCTTGATGCGTAGTAAAAAAAATAATAAATAGACAACTGGTCGACCTCATTAGAAATAAAAACCAAAAGATTAGATAGGACAAACAAACAAACACATAAATGTGGAGAGAAGGGCAGTGCGCGCAGGAGCAAAGGTAAACAGCCGACAGACCTGAATGCTTATCTTTACAAGGTCGACCTCAGAACTTTGTTCAGTTTGTATCGGTGACGGATAATGGAAGGAAGGGCAGGCAACTGGTCGACTTCATTTAAATTAACAAATAAAAATAAGATAAACTCTCAGGAATAGATAAATAATAACAAAAAATTGTAAAGTGGAGAAAGCGAGAGCGCGCGAATGCACTCAAGCAAACACAAACAGCACAGCACGATGCGTATTTTTTTTAAATTGACAAAATAAATCAAAAATAAATCAAAAATAAAAATAAGTGGAAAAGGCGAGAGTGCGCGAGCACACAGGAGCAAAGACAAGCAACGCAGCTTGATGCGTAGTAAAAAAAATAATAAATAGACAACTGGTCGACCTCATTAGAAATAAAAACCCAAAAGATTAGATAGACAAACAAACAAACACATAAATGTGGAGAGAAGGGCAGTGCGCGCAAGAGCAAAGGTAAACAGCAGACAGACCTGAATCCTTATCTTTACAAGGTCAGCCTCAGAACTTGTTCAGTTTGTCTCGGTGACGGATAATGGAAGGAAGGGCAGGCAACTGGTCGACTTCATTTAAATAAACAAATAAAAACTAAGATAAACTCTCAGGAATAGATAAATAATAACAAAAAATTGTATAGTGGAGAAAGCGAGAGCGCGCGAATGCACTCAAGCAAACACAAACAGCACAGCACGATGCGTATTTTTTTTAAATTGACAAAATAAATCAAAAATAAATCAAAAATAAATATAAGTGGAAAAGGCGAGAGTGCGCGAGCACACAGGAGCAAAGACAAGCAGCGCAGCTTGATGCGTAGTAAAAAAAAATAATAAATAGACAACTGGTCGACCTCATTAGAAATAAAAACCCCAAAAGATTAGATAGACAAACAAACAAACACATAAATGTGGAGAGAAGGGCAGTGCGCGCAGGAGCAAAGGTAAACAGCAGACAGACCTGAATCCTTATCTTTACAAGGTCGACCTCAGAACTTTGTTCAGTTTGTCTCGGTGACGGATAATGGAAGGAGGGCAGGCAACTGGTCGACTTCATTTAAATAAACAAATAAAAATAAGATAAACTCTCAGGAATAGATAAATAATAACAAAAAAATTGTAAAGTGGAGAAAGCGAGGAGCGCGCGAATGCACTCAAGCAAACACAAACAGTACAGCACGATGCGTATTTTTTTTAAATTGAAAAAATAAATCAAAAATAAAAATAAGTGGAAAAGGCGAGAGGTGCGCGAGCACACAGGAGCAAAAGACCAGCAGCGCAGCTTGATGCGTAGTAAAAAAAATAATAAAATAGACAACTGGTCGACCTCATTAGAAATAAAAACCCAAAAGATTAGATAGACAAACAAACAAACACATAAATGTGGAGAGAAGGGCAGTGCGCACAGGAGCAAAGGTAAACAGCAGACAGACCTGAATCCTTATCATTACAAGGTCGACCTCAGAACTTTGTTCAGTTTGTCTCGGTGACGGATAATGGAAGGAAGGGCAGGCAACTGGTCGACTTCATTTAAATAAACAAATAAAAAATAAGATAAACTCTCAGGAATAGATAAATAATAACAAAAAAATTGTAAATTGGAGAAAGCGAGAGGCGCGCGAATGCACTCAAGCAAACACAAACAGTACAGCACAATGCTTTTTTTTTTAAAATTGAAAAAATAAATCAAAAATAAAAATAAGTGGAAAAGGCGAGAGTGCGCGAGCACACAGGAGCAAAGACAAGCAGCACAGCTTGATGCGTAGTAAACAAAATAATAAATAGACAACTGGTCGACCTCATTAGAAATAAAAACCCAAAAGATTAGATAGACAAACAAAAAAACACATAAATGTGGAGAGAAGGGCAGTGCGCGCAGGAGCAAAGGTAAACAGCAGACAGACCTGAATCCTTATCTTTACAAGGTCGACCTCAGAACTTTGTTCAGTTTGTCTCGGTGACGGATAATGGAAGGAAGGGCAGGCAAACTGGTCGACTTCATTTAAATAAACAAATAAAAAATAAGATAAACTCTCAGGAATAGATAAATAATAACAAAAAAATTGTAAATTGGAGAAAGCGAGAGGGCGCGAATGCTCTCAAGCAAACATAAACAGTACAGCACGATGCGTATTTTTTTTTAAATTGAAAAAATAAATCAAAAATAAAAATAAGTGGAAAAAGGGCGAGGTGTGCGCGAGCACACAGGAGCAAAGACAAGCAGCGCAGCTTGATGCGTAGTAAAAAAATAATAAATAGACAACTGGTCGACCTCATTAGAAATAAAAACCCAAAAGATTAGATAGACAAACAAACAAACACATAAATGTGGAGAGAAGGGCAGTGCGCGCAGGAGCAAAGGTAAACAGCAGACAGACCTGAATCCTTATCTTTACAAGGTCGACCTCAGAACTTTGTTCAGTTTGTCTCGGTGACGGATAATGGAAGGAAGGGCAGGCAACTGGTCGACTTCATTTAAATAAACAAATAAAAATAAGATAAACTCTCAGGAATAGATAAATAATAACAAAAAAATTGTAAAGTGGAGAAAGCGGAGAGCGCGCGAATGCACTCAAGCAAACACAAACAGTACAGCACGATGCGTATTTTTTTTAAATTGAAAAAATAAATCAAAAATAAAAATAAGTGGAAAAGGCGAGAGTGCGCGAGCACACAGGAGCAAAGACCAGCAGCGCAGCTTGATGCGTAGTAAAAAAAAATAATAAATAGACAACTGGTCGACCTCATTAGAAATAAAAACCCAAAAGATTAGATAGACAAACAAACAAACACAAAAATGTGGAGAGGAAGGGCAGTGCGCGCAGGAGCAAAGGTAAACAGCAGACAGACCTGAATCCTTATCTTTACAAGGTCGGCCTCAGAACTTTGTTCAGTTTGTCTCGGTGACGGATAATGGAAGGAAGGGCAGGCAACAGGTCGACTTCATTTAAATAAACAAATAAAAACTAAGATAAACTCTCAGGAATAGATAAATAATAACAAAAAATTGTATAGTGGAGAAAGCGAGAGCGCGCGAATGCACTCAAGCAAACACAAACAGCACAGCACGATGAGTATTTTTTTTAATTGACAAAATAAATCAAAATGAATCAAAAATAAATATAAGTGGAAAAGGCGAGAGTGCGCGAGCACACAGGAGCAAATTCAGGCAGCGCAGCTTGATGCGTAGTAAAAAAAATAATAAATAGACAACTGGTCGACCTCATTAGAAATAAAAACCCAAAAGATTAGATAGACAAACAAACAAACACATAAATGTGGAGAGAAGGGCAGTGCGCGCAGGAGCAAAGGTAAACAGCAGACAGACCTGAATCCTTATCTTTACAAGGTCGACCTCAGAACTTTGTTCAGTTTGTATCAGTGACGGATAATGGAAGGAAGGGCAGGCAACTGGTCGACTTCATTTAAATAAACAAATAAAAAATAAGATAAACTCTCAGGAATAGATAAATAATAAATAAAATTGTAAATTGGAGAAAGCAAGAGCGCGCGAATGCACTCAAGCAAACACAAACAGTACAGCACGATGCGTATTTTTTTTTAAAATTGAAAAAATAAATCAAAAATAAAAATAAGTGGAAAAGGCGAGAGTGCGCGAGCACACAGGAGCAAAGACAAGCAACGCAGCTTGATGCGTAGTAAAAAAATAATAAATAGACAACTGGTCGACCTCATTAGAAATAAAAAACCCAAAAGATTAGATAGACAAACAAACAAACACATAAATGTGGAGAGAAGGGCAGTGCGCGCAAGAGCAAAGGTAAACAGCAGACAGACCTGAATCCTTATCTTTACAAGGTCAGCCTCAGAACTTGTTCAGTTTGTCTCGGTGACGGATAATGGAAGGAAGGGCAGGCAACTGGTCGACTTCATTTAAATAAACAAATAAAAACTAAGATAAACTCTCAGGAATAGATAAATAATAACAAAAAATTGTATAGTGGAGAAAGCGAGAGCGCGCGAATGCACTCAAGCAAACACAAACAGCACAGCACGATGCGTATTTTTTTTAAATTGACAAAATAAATCAAAAATAAATCAAAAATAAATATAAGTGGAAAAGGCGAGAGGTGCGCGAGCACACAGGAGCAAAGACCAGCAGCGCAGCTTGATGCGTAGTAAAAAAAATAATAAATAGACAACTGGTCGACCTCATTAGAAATAAAAACCCAAAAGATTAGATAGACAAACAAACAAACACAAAAATGTGGAGAGAAGGGCAGTGCGCGCAGGAGCAATGGTAAACAGCAGACAGACCTGAATCCTTATCTTTACAAGGTCGACCTCAGAACTTTGTTCAGTTTGTCTCGGTGACGGATAATGGAAGGAAGGGCAGGCAACTGGTCGACTTCATTTAAATAAACAAATAAAAAATAAGATAAACTCTCAGGAATAGATAAATAATAACAAAAAATTGTAAAGTGGAGAAAGCGAGAGCGCGCGAATGCTCTCAAGCAAACACAAACAGCACAGCACGATGCCTATTTTTTTTTAAAATTGACAAAATAAATCAAAAATAAAAATTAGTGGAAAAGGCGAGAGTGCGCGAGCACACAGGAGCAAAGACAAGCAGCGCAGCTTGATGCGTAGTAAAAAAAATAATAAATAGACAACTGGTCGACCTCATTAGAAATAAAACCCAAAAGATTAGATAGACAAACAAACAAACACATAAATGTGGAGAGAAGGGCAGTGCAGGCAGGAGCAAAGGTAAACAGCCGACAGACCTGAATCCTTATCTTTACAAGGTCGACCTCAGAACTTTGTTCAGTTTGTCTCGGTGACGGATAATGGAAGGAAGGGCAGGCAACTGGTCGACTTCATTTAAATAAACAAATAAAAAATAAGATAAACTCTCAGGAATAGATAAATAATAACAAAAAAATTGTAAAGTGGAGAAAGCGAGGAGCGCGCGAATGCACTCAAGCAAACACAAACAGCACAGCACGATGCGTATTTTTTTTAAATTGACAAAATAAATCAAAAATAAATCAAAAATAAAAATAAGTGGAAAAGGCGAGAGTGCGCGAGCACACAGGAGCAAAGACAAGCAGCGCAGCTTGATGCGTAGTAAAAAAAATAATAAATAGACAACTGGTCGACCTCATTAGAAATAAAAACCCAAAAGATTAGATAGACAAACAAAGAAACACATAAACGTGGAGAGAAGGGCAGTGCGCGCAGGAGCAAAGGTAAACAGCAAACAGACCTGAATCCTTATCTTTACAAAGTCGACCTCAGAACTTTGTTCAGTTTGTCTCGGTGACGGATAATGGAAGGAAGGGCAGGCAACTGGTCGACTTCATTTAAATAAACAAATAAAAATAAGATAAACTCTCAGGAATAGATAAATAATAACAAAAAAATTGTAAGTGGAGAAAGCAAGAGCGGCGCGAATGCACTCAAGCAAACACAAACAGCACAGCACGATGCGTATTTTTTTTAAATGACAAAATAAATCAAAAATAAATCAAAAATAAAAATAAGTGGAAAAGGCGAGAGTGCGCGAGCACACAGGAGCAAAACAAGCAGCGCAGCTTGGTGCGTAGTAAAAAAAAATAATAAATAGACAACTGATCTACCTCATTAGAAATAAAAACCCAAAAGATTTGATAGACAAACAAACAAACACATAAATGTGAGAGAAGAGCAGTGCGCGCAGGAGCAAAGGTTAACAGCAGACAGACCTGAATCCTTATCTTTACAAGGTCGACCTCAGAACTTTGTTCAGTTTGTCTCGGTGACGGATAATGGAAGGAAGGGCAGGCAACTGGTCGACTTCATTTAAATAAACAAATAAAAATAAGATAAACTCTCAGGAATAGATAAATAATAACAAAAAAATCGAAAGTGGAGAAAGCGAGAGAGCACGAATGCACTCAAGCAAACACAAACAGCACAGCACGATGCGTATTTTTTTTAAATTGACAAAATAAATCAAAAATAAATCAAAAATAAAAATAAGTGGAAAGGGCGAGAGTGCGCGAGCACACAGGAGGAAAGACAAGCAGCGCAGCTTGATGCGTAGTAAAAAAAATAATAAATAGACAACTGGTCGACCTCATTAGAAATAAAAACCCAAAGATTAGATAGACAAACAAACAAACACATAAATGTGGAGAGAAGGGCAGTGCGCGCAGGAGCAAAGGTAAACAGCAGGACAGACTGAATCCTTATCTTTACAAGGTCGACCTCTGAACTTTGTTCAGTTTGTATCGGTGACGGATAATGGAAGGAAGGGCAGGCAACTGGTCGACTTCATTTAAATAAACAAATAAAAAATTAGATAAACTCTCAGGAATAGATAAATAATAACAAAAAAATTGTAAAGTGGAGAAAGCGAGGAGCGCGCGAATGCACTCAAGCAAACACAAACAGCACAGCACGATGCGTATTTTTTTTTAAATTGACAAAATAAATCAAAAATAAAAATAAGTGGAAAAGGCGAGAGTGCGCCAGCACACAGGAGCAAAGAAAAGCTGCGCAGCTTGATGCGTAGTAAAAAAAATAATAAATAGACAACTGGTCGACCTCATTAGAAATAAAAACCCAAAAGATTAGATAGACAAACAAACAAACACATAAACGTGGAGAGAAGGGCAGTGCGCGCAGGAGCAAAGGTAAACAGCAGACAGACCTGAATCCTTATAATTACAAGGTCGACCTCAGAACTTTGTTCAGTTTGTCTCGGTGACGGATAAAGGAAGGAAGGTCAGGCAACTGGTCGACTTCATTTAAATAAACAAATAAAAAATAAGATAAACTCTCAGGAATAGATAAATAATATCAAAAAATTGTAAAGTGGAGAAATCGAGATCGCGCGAATGCACTCAAGCAAACACAAACAGCACAGCACGATGAGTATTTTTTTAATTGACAAAAAAAATCAAAAATAAATCAAAAATAAAAATTAGTGGAAAAGGCGAGAGTGCGTGAGCACACAGGAGAAAGACAAGCAGCGCAGCTTGATGCGTAGTAAAAAAAATAATAAATAGACAACTGGTCGACCTCATTAGAAATAAAAACCCAAAAGATTAGATAGACAAACAAACAAACACATAAATGTGGAGAGAAGGGCAGTGTGCGCAGGAGCAAAGGTAAACAGCAGACGGGCCTGAATCCTTATCTTTACAAGGTCGACCTCAGAACTTTATTCAGTTTGTCTCGGTGACGGATAATGGAAGGAAGGGCAGGCAACTGGTCGACTTCATTTAAATAAACAAATAAAAATAAGATAAACTCTCAGGAATAGATAAATATAACAAAAAAATTGTAAAGTGGAGAAAGCGAGAGCGCGCGAATGCACTCAAGCAAACACAAACAGCACAGCACGATGCGTATTTTTTTTTAAATTGACAAAATAAATCAAAAATAAATCAAAAATAAAAATAAGTGGAAAAGGCGAGAGTGCGCGAGCACACAGGAGCAAAGACAAGCAGCGCAGCTTGATGCGTAGTAAAAAAAATAATAAATAGACAACTGGTCGACCTCATTAGAAATAAAAACCCAAAAGATTAGATAGACAAACAAACAAACACATAAATATGGAGAGAAGGGCAGTGCGCGCAGGAGCAAAGGTAAACAGCAGACAGACCTGAATCCTTATCTTTACAAGGTCGACCTCAGAACTTTGTTCAGTTTGTCTCGGTGACCGATAATGGAAGGAAGGGCAGGCAACTGGTCGACTTCATTTAAATAAACAAATAAAAAATAAGATAAACTCTCAGGAATAGATAAATAATAACAAAAAAATTGTAAAGTGGAGAAAGCGAGAGCGCGCGAATGCACTCACGCAAACACAAACAGCACAGCACGATGAGTATTTTTTTAATTGACAAAAAAATCAAAAATAAATCAAAAATAAAAATAAGTGGAAAAGGCGAGAGTGAGCGAGCACACAGGAGCAAAGACAAGCAGCGCAGCTTGATGCGTAGAAAAAAAAATAATAAATAGACAACTGGTCGACCTCATTAGAAATAAAAACCCAAAAGATTAGATAGACAAACAAACAAACACATAAATGTGGAGAGAAGGGCAGTGTGCGCAGGAGCAAAGGTAAACAGCAGACAGACCTGAATCCTTATCTTTACAATGTCGACCTCAGAACTTTGTTCAGTTTGTCTCGGTGACGGATAATGGAAGGAAGGGCAGGCAACTGGTCGACTTCATTTAAATAAACAAATAAAAAATAAGATAAACTCTCAGGAATAGATAAATAATAACTAAAAAATTGTAAAGTGGAGAAAGAGAGAGCGCGCGAATGCACTCAAGCAAACACAAACAGCACAGCACGATGCCTATTTTTTTTTAAAATTGACAAAATAAATCAAAAATAAAAATAAGTGGAAAAGGCGAGATTGCGCGAGCACACAGGAGGAAAGACAAGCAGCATAGCTTGATGCGTAGTAAAAAAAATAATAAATAGACAACTGGTCGACCTCATTAGAAATAAAAACCCAAAAAGATTAGATAGACAAACAAACAAACACATAAATGTGGAGAGAAGGGCAGTGCGCACAGGAGCAAAGGTAAACAGCAGACAGACCTGAATCCTTATCATTACAAGGTCGACCTCAGAACTTTGTTCAGTTTGTCTCGGTGACGGATAATGGAAGGAAGGGCAGGCAACTGGTCGACTTCATTTAAATAAACAAATAAAAAAATAAGATAAACTCTCAGGAATAGATAAATAATAACAAAAAAATTGTAAATTGGAGAAAGCGAGAGCGCGCGAATGCACTCAAGCAAACACAAACAGTACAGCACAATGCGTATTTTTTTTCAAAATTGAAAAAATAAATCAAAAATAAAAATAAGTGGAAAAGGCGAGAGTGCGCGAGCACACAGGAGCAAAGACAAGCAGCACAGCTTGATGCGTAGTAAAAAAAATTAATAAATAGACAACTGGTCGACCTCATTAGAAATAAAAACCCAAAAGATTAGATAGACAAACAAAAAAACACATAAATGTGGAGAGAAGGGCAGTGCGCGCAGGAGCAAAGGAAAACAGCAGGACAGACCTGAATCCTTATCTTTACAAGGTCGACCTCAGAACTTTGTTCAGTTTGTCTCGGTGACGGATAATGGAAGGAAGGGCAGGCAACTGGTCGACTTCATTTAAATAAACAAATAAAAAATAAGATAAACTCTCAGGAATAGATAAATAATAACAAAAAAAATTGTAAATTGGAGAAAGCGAGAGGGCGCGAATGCTCTCAAGCAAACACAAACAGTACAGCACGATGCGTATTTTTTTTTAAAATTGAAAAAATAAATCAAAAATAAAAATAAGTGGAAAAGGCGAGTGTGCGCGAGCACACAGAAGCAAAGACAAGCAGCGCAGCTTGATGCGTAGTAAAAAAAATAATAAATAGACAACTGGTCGACCTCATTAGAAATAAAAACCCAAAAGATTAGATAGACAAACAAACAAACACATAAATGTGGAGAGAAGGGCAGTGCGCGCAGGAGGAAAGGTAAACAGCAGACAGACCTGAATCCTTATCTTTACAAGGTCGACCTCAGAACTTTGTTCAGTTTGTCTCGGTGACGGATAATGGAAGGAAGGGCAGGCAACTGGTCGACTTCATTTAAATAAAAAAATAAAAATAAGATAAACTCTCAGGAATAGATAAATAATAACAAAAAAATTGTAAAGTGGAGAAAGCGAGAGCGCGCGAATGCACTCAAGCAAACACAAACAGTACAGCACGATGCGTATTTTTTTTAAATTGAAAAAATAAATCAAAAATAAAAATAAGTGGAAAAGGCGAGGAGTGCGCGAGCACACAGGAGCAAAGACAAGCAGCGCAGCTTGATGCGTAGTAAAAAAAATAATAAATAGACAACTGGTCGACCTCATTAGAAATAAAAACCCAAAAGATTAGATAGACAAACAAACAAACACAAAAATGTGGAGAGAAGGGCAGTGCGCGCAGGAGCAATGGTAAACAGCAGACAGACCTGAATCCTTATCTTTACAAGGTCGACCTCAGAACTTTGTTCAGTTTGTCTCGGTGAAGGATAATGGAAGGAAGGGCAGGCAACTGGTCGACTTCATTTAAATAAACAAATAAAAAATAAGATAAAATCTCAGGAATAGATAAATAATAACAAAAAAATTGTAAAGTGGAGAAAGCGAGAGCGCGGCGAATGCACTCAAGCAAACACAAACAGCACAGCACGATGCCTATTTTTTTTAAAATTGACAAAATAAATCAAAAATAAATCAAAAATAAAAATAAGTGGAAAAGGCGAGAGTGCGCGAGCACACAGGAGCAAAGACAAGCAGCGCAGCTTGATGCGTAGTAAAAAAAATAATAAATAGACAACTGGTCGACCTCATTAGAAATAAAAACCCAAAAGATTAGATAGACAAACAAACAAACACATAAATGTGGAGAGAAGGGCAGTGCGCGCAGGAGCAAAGGTAAACAGCAGACAGACCTGAATCCTTATCTTTACAAGGTCGGCCTCAGAACTTTGTTCAGTTTGTCTCGGTGACGGATAATGGAAGGAAGGGCAGGCAACAGGTCGACTTCATTTAAATAAACAAATAAAAAGTAAGATAAACTCTCAGGAATAGATAAATAATAACAAAAAAATTGTATAGTGGAGAAAGCGAGAGCGCGCGAATGCACTCAAGCAAACACAAACAGCACAGCACGATGCGTATTTTTTTTTAATTGACAAAATAAATCAAAAATGAATCAAAAATAAATATAAGTGGAAATGGCGAGAGTGCGGCGAGCACACAGGAGCAAATACAAGCAGCGCAGCTTGATGCGTAGTAAAAAAAATAATAAATAGACAACTGGTCGACCTCATTAGAAATAAAAACCCAAAAGATTAGATAGACAAACAAACAAACACATAAATGTGGAGAGAAGGGCAGTGCGCGCAGGAGCAAAGGTAAACAGCAGACAGACCTGAATCCTTATCTTTACAAGGTCGACCTCAGAACTTTGTTCAGTTTGTATCGGTGACGGATAATGGAAGGAAGGGCAGGCAACTGGTCGACTTCATTTAAATAAACAAATAAAAAATAAGATAAACTCTCAGGAATAGATAAATAATAAATAAAATTGTAAATTGGAGAAAGCAAGAGCGCGCGAATGCACTCAAGCAAACACAAACAGTACAGCACGATGCGTATTTTTTTTTAAAATTGAAAAATAAATCAAAAATAAAAATAAGTGGAAAAGGCGAGAGTGCGCGAGCACACAGGAGCAAAGACAAGCAACGCAGCTTGATGCGTAGTAAAAAAAAGTAATAAATAGACAACTGGTCGGCCTCATTAGAAATAAAAACCCAAAAGATTAGATAGACAAACAAACAAACACAAAAATGTGGAGAGAAGGGCAGTGCGCGCAGGAGCAATGGTAAACAGCAGACAGACCTGAATCCTTATCTTTAAAAGGTCGACCTCAGAACTTTGTTCAGTTTGTCTCGGTGACGGATAATGGAAGGAAGGGCAGGCAACTGGTCGACTTCATTTAAATAAACAAATAAAAAATAAGATAAACTCTCAGGAATAGATAAATAATAACAAAAAAATTGTAAAGTGGAGAAAGCGAGAGCGCGCGAATGCTCTCAAGCAAACACAAACAGCACAGCACGATGCCTATTTTTTTTTAAAATTGACAAATAAATCAAAAATAAAAATTAGTGGAAAAGGCGAGAGTGCGCGAGCACACAGGAGCAAAGACAAGCAGCGCAGCTTGATGCGTAGTAAAAAAAATAATAAATAGACAACTGGTCGACCTCATTAGAAATAAAAACCCAAAAGATTAGATAGACAAACAAACAAACACATAAATGTGGAGAGAAGGGCAGTGCGGGCAGGAGCAAAGGTAAACAGCAGACAGACCTGAATCCTTATCTTTACAAGGTCGACCTCAGAACTTTGTTCAGTTTGTCTCGGTGACGGATAATGGAAGGAAGGGCAGGCAACTGGTCGACTTCATTTAAATAAACAAATAAAAAATAAGATAAACTCTCAGGAATAGATAAATAATAACAAAAAAATTGTAAAGTGGAGAAAGCGAGAGCGCGCGAATGCACTCAAGCAAACACAAACAGTACAGCACGATGCGTATTTTTTTTTAAAATTGACAAAATAAGTAAAAAATAAATCAAAAATAAAAATAAGTGGAAAAGGCGAGAGTGCGCGAGGACACAGGAGCAAAGACAAGCAGCGCAGCTTGATGCGTAGTAAAAAAATAATAAATAGACAACTGGTCGACCTCATTAGAAATAAAAACCCAAAAGATTAGATAGACAAAAAAACAAACACATAAATGTGGAGAGAAGGGCAGTGCAGGCAGGAGCAAAGGTAAACAGCCGACAGACCTGAATCCTTATCTTTACAAGGTCGACCTCAGAACTTTGTTCAGTTTGTCTCGGTGACGGATAATGGAAGGAAGGGCAGGCAAACTGGTCGACTTCATTTAAATAAACAAATAAAAAATAAGATAAACTCTCAGGAATAGATAAATATTAACAAAAAAATGGTAAAGTGGAGAAAGCGAGGAGCGCGCGAATGCACTCAAGCAAACACAAACAGCACAGCACGATGCGTATTTTTTTTAAATTGACAAAATAAATCAAAAATAAATCAAAAATAAAAATAAGTGGAAAAGGCGAGAGTGCGCGAGCACACAGGAGCAAAGACTAGCAGCGCAGCTTGATGCGTAGTAAAAAAAATAATAAATAGACAACTGGTCGACCTCATTAGAAATAAAAACCCAAAAGATTAGATAGACAAACAAACAAACACATAAATATGGAGAGAAGGGCAGTGCGCGCAGGAGCAAAGGTAAACAGCAGACAGACCTGAATCCTTATCTTTACAAGGTCGACCTCAGAACTTTGTTCAGTTTGTCTCGGTGACCGATAATGGAAGGAAGGGCAGGCAACTGGTCGACTTCATTTAAATAAACAAATAAAAAATAAGATAAACTCTCAGGAATAGATAAATAATAACAAAAAAATTGTAAAGTGGAGAAAGCGAGAGCGCGCGAATGCACTCAGGCAAACACAAACAGCACAGCACGATGAGTATTTTTTTAATTGACAAAAAAAATCAAAAATAAATCAAAAATAAAAATAAGTGGAAAAGGCGAGAGTGAGCGAGCACACAGGAGCAAAGACAAGCAGCGCAGCTTGATGCGTAGTAAAAAAAATAATAAATAGACAACTGGTCGACCTCATTAGAAATAAAAACCCAAAAGATTAGATAGACAAACAAACAAACACATAAATGTGGAGAGAAGGGCAGTGTGCGCAGGAGCAAAGGTAAACAGCAGACAGACCTGAATCCTTATCTTTACAATGTCGACCTCAGAACTTTGTTCAGTTTGTCTCGGTGACGGATAATGGAAGGAAGGGCAGGCAACTGGTCGACTTCATTTAAAATAAACAAATAAAAAATAAGATAAACTCTCAGGAATAGATAAATAATAACAAAAAAATTGTAAAGTGGAGAAAGAGAGAGCGCGCGAATGCACTCAAGCAAACACAAACAGCACAGCACGATGCCTATTTTTTTTAAAATTGACAAAATAAATCAAAAATAAAAATAAGTGGAAAAGGCGAGATTGCGCGAGCACACAGGAGGAAAGACAAGCAGCGCAGCTTGATGCGTAGTAAAAAAAATAATAAATAGACAACTGGTCGACCTCATTAGAAATAAAAACCCAAAAGATTAGATAGACAAACAAACAAACACATAAATGTGGAGAGAAGGGCAGTGCGCACAGGAGCAAAGGTAAACAGCAGACAGACCTGAATCCTTATCATTACAAGGTCGACCTCAGAACTTTGTTCAGTTTGTCTCGGTGACGGATAATGGAAGGAAGGGCAGGCAACTGGTCGACTTCATTTAAATAAACAAATAAAAAATAAGATAAACTCTCAGGAATAGATAAATAATAACAAAAAAATTGTAAATTGGAGAAAGCGAGAGCGCGCGAATGCACTCAAGCAAACACAAACAGTACAGCACAATGCGTATTTTTTTTTAAAATTGAAAAAATAAATCAAAAATAAAAATAAGTGGAAAAGGCGAGAGTGCGCGAGCACACAGGAGCAAAGACAAGCAGCACAGCTTGATGCGTAGTAAAAAAAATAATAAATAGACAACTGGTCGACCTCATTAGAAATAAAAACCCAAAAGATTAGATAGACAAACAAAAAAACACATAAATGTGGAGAGAAGGGCAGTGCGCGCAGGAGCAAAGGTAAACAGCAGACAGACCTGAATCCTTATCTTTACAAGGTCGACCTCAGAACTTTGTTCAGTTTGTCTCGGTGACGGATAATGGAAGGAAGGGGCAGGCAACTGGTCGACTTCATTTAAATAAACAAATAAAAAATAAGATAAACTCTCAGGAATAGATAAATAATAACAAAAAAATTGTAAATTGGAGAAAGCGAGAGGGCGCGAATGCTCTCAAGCAAACACAAACAGTACAGCACGATGCGTATTTTTTTTAAAATTGAAAAAATAAATCAAAAATAAAAATAAGTGGAAAAGGCGAGTGTGCGCGAGCACACAGGAGCAAAGACAAGCAGCGCAGCTTGATGCGTAGTAAAAAAAATAATAAATAGACAACTGGTCGACCTCATTAGAAATAAAAACCCAAAAGATTAGATAGACAAACAAACAAACACATAAATGTGGAGAGAAGGGCAGTGCGCGCAGGAGGAAAGGTAAACAGCAGACAGACCTGAATCCTTATCTTTACAAGGTCGACCTCAGAACTTTGTTCAGTTTGTCTCGGTGACGGATAATGGAAGGAAGGGCAGGCAACTGGTCGACTTCATTTAAATAAAAAAATAAAAATAAGATAAACTCACAGGAATAGATAAATAATAACAAAAAAATTGTAAAGTGGAGAAAGCGAGAGCGCGCGAATGCACTCAAGCAAACACAAACAGTACAGCACGATGCGTATTTTTTTTAAATTGAAAAAATAAATCAAAAATAAAAATAAGTGGAAAAGGCGAGAGTGCGCGAGCACACAGGAGCAAAGACAAGCAGCGCAGCTTGATGCGTAGTAAAAAAAATAATAAATAGACAACTGGTCGACCTCATTAGAAATAAAAACCCAAAAGATTAGATAGACAAACAAACAAACACAAAAATGTGGAGAGAAGGGCAGTGCGCGCAGGAGCAATGGTAAACAGCAGACAGACCTGAATCCTTATCTTTACAAGGTCGACCTCAGAACTTTGTTCAGTTTGTCTCGGTGAAGGATAATGGAAGGAAGGGCAGGCAACTGGTCGACTTCATTTAAATAAACAAATAAAAAATAAGATAAAATCTCAGGAATAGATAAATAATAACAAAAAAATTGTAAAGTGGAGAAAGCGAGAGCGCGCGAATGCACTCAAGCAAACACAAACAGCACAGCACGATGCCTATTTTTTTTAAAATTGACAAAATAAATCAAAAATAAATCAAAAATAAAAATAAGTGGAAAAGGCGAGAGTGCGCGAGCACACAGGAGCAAAGACAAGCAGCGCAGCTTGATGCGTAGTAAAAAAAATAATAAATAGACAACTGGTCGACCTCATTAGAAATAAAAACCCAAAAGATTAGATAGACAAACAAACAAACACATAAATGTGGAGAGAAGGGCAGTGCGCGCAGGAGCAAAGGTAAACAGCAGACAGACCTGAATCCTTATCTTTACAAGGTCGGCCTCAGAACTTTGTTCAGTTTGTCTCGGTGACGGATAATGGAAGGAAGGGCAGGCAACAGGTCGACTTCATTTAAATAAACAAATAAAAACTAAGATAAACTCTCAGGAATAGATAAATAATAACAAAAAAATTGTATAGTGAGAAAGCGAGAGCGCGCGAATGCACTCAAGCAAACACAAACAGCACAGCACGATGCGTATTTTTTTTTAATTGACAAAATAAATCAAAAATGAATCAAAAATAAATATAAGTGGAAATGGCGAGAGTGCGCGAGCACACAGGAGCAAATACAAGCAGCGCAGCTTGATGCGTAGTAAAAAAAATAATAAATAGACAACTGGTCGACCTCATTAGAAGTAAAAACCCAAAAGATTAGATAGACAAACAAACAAACACATAAATGTGGAGAGAAGGGCAGTGCGCGCAGGAGCAAAGGTAAACAGCAGACAGACCTGAATCCTTATCTTTACAAGGTCGACCTCAGAACTTTGTTCAGTTTGTATCGGTGACGGATAATGGAAGGAAGGGCAGGCAACTGGTCGACTTCATTTAAATAAACAAATAAAAAATAAGATAAACTCTCAGGAATAGATAAATAATAAATAAAATTGTAAATTGGAGAAAGCAAGAGCGCGCGAATGCACTCAAGCAAACACAAACAGTACAGCACGATGCGTATTTTTTTTAAAAATTGAAAAATAAATCAAAAATAAAAATAAGTGGAAAAGGCGAGAGTGCGCGAGCACACAGGAGCAAAGACAAGCAACGCAGCTTGATGCGTAGTAAAAAAAAGTAATAAATAGACAACTGGTCGGCCTCATTAGAAATAAAAACCCAAAAGATTAGATAGACAAACAAACAAACACAAAAATGTGGAGAGCAGGGCAGTGCGCGCAGGAGCAATGGTAAACAGCAGACAGACCTGAATCCTTATCTTTACAAGGTCGACCTCAGAACTTTGTTCAGTTTGTCTCGGTGACGGATAATGGAAGGAAGGGCAGGCAACTGGTCGACTTCATTTAAATAAACAAATAAAAAATAAGATAAACTCTCAGGAATAGATAAATAATAACAAAAAAATTGTAAAGTGGAGAAAGCGAGAGCGCGCGAATGCTCTCAAGCAAACACAAACAGCACAGCACGATGCCTATTTTTTTTTAAAATTGACAAAATAAATCAAAAATAAAAATTAGTGGAAAAGGCGAGAGTGCGCGAGCACACAGGAGCAAAGACAAGCAGCGCAGCTTGATGCGTAGTAAAAAAAATAATAAATAGACAACTGGTCGACCTCATTAGAAATAAAAACCCAAAAGATTAGATAGACAAACAAACAAACACATAAATGTGGAGAGAAGGGCAGTGCGGGCAGGAGCAAAGGTAAACAGCAGACAGACCTGAATCCTTATCTTTACAAGGTCGACCTCAGAACTTTGTTCAGTTTGTCTCGGTGACGGATAATGGAAGGAAGGGCAGGCAACTGGTCGACTTCATTTAAATAAACAAATAAAAAATAAGATAAACTCTCAGGAATAGATAAATAATAACAAAAAAATTGTAAAGTGGAGAAAGCGAGAGCGCGCGAATGCACTCAAGCAAACACAAACAGTACAGCACGATGCGTATTTTTTTTTAAAATTGACAAAATAAGTAAAAAATAAATCAAAAATAAAAATAAGTGGAAAAGGCGAGAGTGCGCGAGGACACAGGAGCAAAGACAAAGCAGCGCAGCTTGATGCGTAGTAAAAAAAATAATAAATAGACAACTGGTCGACCTCATTAGAAATAAAAACCCAAAAGATTAGATAGACAAAAAAACAAACACATAAATGTGGAGAGAAGGGCAGTGCAGGCAGGAGCAAAGGTAAACAGCCGACAGACCTGAATCCTTAT
>NW_025957831.1:0-39966 GCF_023159225.1 Perognathus longimembris pacificus
CATTAGAAATAAAAACCCAAAAGATTAGATAGACAAACAAACAAACACATAAATGTGGAGAGAAGGGCAGTGCGCGCAGGAGCAAAGGTAAACAGCAGACAGACCTGAATCCTTATCTTTACAAGGTCGCCCTCAGAACTTTGTTCAGTTTGTCTCGGTGACGGATAATGGAAGGAAGGGCAGGCAACTGGTCGACTTCATTTAAATAAACAAATAAAAAATGAGATAAACTCTCAGGAATAGATAAATAATAAAAAAATTGTAAAGTGGAGAAATCGAGAGCGCGCGAATGCACTCAAGCAAACACAAACAGCACAGCACGATGCGTATTTTTTTTAAAATTGACTAAATAAATCAAAAATAAATCAAAAATAAAAATAAGTGGAAAAGGCGTGAGTGCGCGAGCACACAGGAGCAGACAAGCAGCGCAGCTTGATGCGTAGTAAAAAAAATAAAAAATAGACAACTGGTCGACCTCATTAGAAATAAAAACCCAAAAGATTAGATAGACAAACAAACAAACACATAAATGTGGAGAGAAGGGCAGTGCGCGCAGGAGCATAGGTAAACAGCAGACAGACCTGAATCCTTATCTTTACAAGGTCGACCTCAGAACATTGTTCAGTTTGTCACGGTGACGGATAATGGAAGGAAGGGCAGGCAACTGGTCGACTTCATTTAAATAAACAAATAAAAAATAAGATAAACTCTCAGGAATAGATAAATAATAACAAAAAAATTGAAAGTGGATAAAGCGAGAACGCGCGAATGCACTCAAGCAAACACAAACAGCACAGCACGATGCGTATTTTTTTTTAAATTTACAAAATAAATCAAAAATAAATCAAAAATAAAAATAAGTGGAAAAGGCGAGAGTGCGCGAGCACACAGGAGCAAAGACAAGCAGCGCAGCTTGATGCGTAGTAAAAAAAATAATAAATAGACAACTGGTCGACCTCATTAGAAATAAAAACCCAAAAGATTAGATAGACAAACAAACAAACACATAAATGTGGAGAGAAGGGCAGTGCGAGCAGGAGCAAAGTAAACAGCAGACAGACCTGAATCCTTAACTTTACAAGGTCGACCTCAGAACTTTGTTCAGTTTGTCTCGGTGACAGATAATGGAAGGAAGGGCAGGCAATTGGTCGACTTCATTTAAATAAACAAATAAAAAATAAGATAAACTCTCAGGAATTGATAAATAATAACAAAAAAATTGTAAAGTGGAGAAAGCGAGAGCGCGCGAATGCACTCAAGCAAACACAAACAGCACAGCACGATGCGTATTTTTTTTTTAATATTGACAAAATAAATCAAAAATAAAAATAAGTGGAAAAGGCGAGAGTGCGCGAGCACACAGGAGCAAAGACAAGCAGCGCAGTTTAATGCGTACTAAAAAAAATAAAATTAGACAACTGATCGACCTCATTAGAAATAAAAACCCAAAAGATTAGATAGACAAACAAACAAACACATAAATGTGGAGAGAAGGGCAGTGCGCGCAGGAGCAAAGGTAAACAGCAGACAGACCTGAATCCTTATCTTTACAAGGTCGACCTCAGAACTTTGTTCAGTTTTGTCTCGGTGACGGATAATGGAAGGAAGGGCAGGCAACTGGTCGACTTCATTTAAATAAACAAATAAAAAATAAGATAAACTCTTAGGAATAGATAAATAATAACAAAAAAATTGTAAAGTGGAGAAAGCGAGAGCGCGCGAATGCACTCAAGCAAACACAAACAGCACAGCACGATGCGTATTTTTTTAAAATTGACAAAATAAATCAAAAATAAATCAGAAATAAAAATAAGTGGAAAAGGCGAGAGTGCGCGAGCACACAGGAGCAAAGACAAGCAGCGCAGCTTGATGCGTAGTAAAAAAAATAATAAATAGACAACTGGTCGACCTCATTAGAAATAAAAACCCAAAAGATTAGATAGACAAACAAACAAACACATAAATGTGGAGAGAAGGGCAGTGCGCGCAGGAGCAAAGGTAAACAGCAGACAGACCTGAATCCTTATCTTTACAAGGTCGAACTCAGAACTTTGTTTCAGTTTGTCTCGGTGTCGGGTAATGGAAGGAAGGGCAGGCAACTGGTCGACTTCATTTAAATAAACAAATAAAAAATAAGATAAACTCTCAGGAATAGATAAATAATAACAAAAAAATTGTAAAGTGGAGAAAGCGAGAGCGCGCGAATGCACTCAAGCAAACACAAACAGCACAGCACGATGCGTATTTTTTTTTAAATTGACAAAATAAATCAAAAATAAATCAAAAATAAAAATAAGTGGAAAAGGCGAGAGTGCGCGAGCACACAGGAGCAAAGACAAGCAGCGCAGCTTGATGCGTAGTAAAAAAAATAATAAATAGACAACTGGTCGACCTCATTAGAAATAAAAACCCAAAAGATTAGATAGACAAACAAACAAACACATAAATGTGGAGAGAAGGGCAGTGCGCGCAGGAGCAAAGGTAAACAGCAGACAGACCTGAATCCTTATCTTTACAAGGTCGACCTCAGAACTTTGTTCAGTTTGTCTCGGTGACGGATAATGGAAGGAAGGGCAGGCAACTGGTCGACTTCATTTAAATAAACAAATAAAAAATAAGATAAACTCTCCGGAATAGATAAATAATAACAAAAAAATTGTAAAGTGGAGAAAGCGAGAGCGCGCGAATGCACTCAAGCAAACACAAACAGCACAGCACGATGCGTATTTTTTTTAAATTGACAAAATAAATCAAAAATAAATCAAAAATAAAAATAAGTGGAAAAGGCGAGAGTGCGCGAGCACACAGGAGCAAAGACAAGCAGCGCAGCTTGATGCGTAGTAAAAAAAAATAATAAATAGACAACTGGTCGACCTCATTAGAAATAAAAACCCAAAAGATTAGATAGACAAACAAACACATAAATGTGGAGAGAAGGGCAGTGCGCGCAGGAGAAAAGGTAAACAGCAGACAGACCTGAATCCTTATCTTAACAAGGTCGACCTCAGAACTTTGTTCAGTTTGTCTGGGTGACGGATAATGGAAGGAAGGGCAGGCAACTGTCGACTTCATTTAAATAAACAAATAAAAAATAAGATAAACTCTCAGGAATAGATAAATAATAACAAAAATTGTAAAGTGGAGAAAGCCAGAGCGCGCGAATGCACTCAAGCAAACACAAACAGCACAGCACGATACGTATTTTTTTTTTTAAATTGACAAAATAAATCAAAAATAAAAATAAGTGGAAAAGGCGAGAGTGCGCGAGCACACAGGAGCAAAGACAAGCAGCGCAGCTTGATGCGTAGTAAAAGAAATAATAAATAGACAACTGGTCGACCTCATTAGAAATAAAAAAACCAAAAGATTAGATAGACAAACAAACAAACACATAAATGTGTAGAAGGGCAGTGCGCGCAGGAGCAAAGGTAAACAGCAGACAGACCTGAATCCTTATCTTTACAAGATCGACCTCAGAACTTTTTTCAGTTTGTCTCGGTGACGGATCATGGAAGGAAGGGCAGGCAACTGGTCGACTTCATTTAAATAAACAAATAAAAAATAAGATAAACTCTCAGAAATAGATAAATAATAACAAAAAATTGTAAAGTGGAGAAAGCGAGAGCGCGCAAATGCACTCAAGCAAACACAAACAGCACAGCATGATGCGTATTTTTTTTTAAATGGACAAAAGAAATGAAAAATAAATCAAAAATAAAAATAAGTGAAAAGGCGAGAGTGCGCGAGCACACAGGAGCAAAGACAAGCAGCGCAGCTTGATGCGTAGTAAAAAAAATAATAAATAGACAACTGGTCGACCTCATTAGAATAAAAACCCAAAAGATTAGATAGACAAACAAACAAACACATAAATGTGGAGAGAAGGGCAGTGCGCGCAGGAGCAAAGGTAAACAGCAGACAGACCTGAATCCTTATCTTTACAAGGTCGACCTCAGAACTTTGTTCAGTTTGTCTCGGTGACGGATAATGGAAGGAAGGGCAGGCAACTGGTCGACTTCATTTAAATAAACAAATAAAAAATAAGATAAACTCTCAGGAATAGATAAATAATAACAAAAAAATTGTAAAGTGGAGAAAGCGAGAGCGCACGATTGCACTCAAGCAAACACAAACAGCACAGCACGATGCGTATTTTTTTTAAAATTGACAAAATAAATCAAAAATAAAAATAAGTGGAAAAGGCGAGAGTGCGCGAGCACACAGGAGCAAAGACAAGCAGCGTAGCTTGATGCGTAGTAAAAAAAAATAATACATAGACAACTGGTCGACCTCATTAGAAATAAAAACCCAAAAGATTAGATACACAAACAAACAAACACATAAATGTGGAGAGAAGGGCAGTGCGCGCAGGAGCAAAGGTAAACAGCAGACAGACCTGAATCCTTATCTTTACAAGGTCGACCTCAGAACTTTGTTCAGTTTGTCTCGGTGACGGATAATGGAAGGAAGGTCAGGCAACTGGTCGACTTCATTTAAATAAACAAATTAAAAATAAGATAAACTCTCAGGAATCGATAAATAATAACAAAAAAATTGTAAAGTGGAGAAAGCGAGAGCGCGCGAATGCACTCAAGCAAACACAAACAGCACAGCACGATGCGTATTTTTTTTAAAAATTGACAAAATAAATCAAAAATAAATCAAAAATAAAAATAAGTGGAAAAGGCGAGAGTTCGCGAGCACACCGGAGCAAAGACAAGCAGCGCAGCTTGATGCGTAGTAAAAAAAATAATAAATAGACAATTGGTCGACCTCATTAGAAATAAAAACCGAAAAGATTAGATAGACAAACAAACAAACACATATATGTGGAGAGAAGGGCAGTGCGGGCAGGAGCAAAGGTAAACAGCAGACAGACCTGAATCCTTATCTTTACAAGGTCGACCTCAGAACTTTGTTCAGTTTGTCTCGGTGACGGATAATGGAAGGAAGGGCAGGCAACTGGTCGACTTCATTTAAATAAACAAATAAAAAATAAGATAAACTCTCAGGAATAGATAAATAATAACAAAAAAATTGTAAAGTGGAGAAAGCGAGAGCGCGCGAATGCACTCAAGCAAACACAAACAGCACAGCACGATGCGTATTTTTTTTTAAAATTGACAAAATAAATCAAAAATAAATCAAAAATAAAAATAAGTGGAAAAGGCGTGAGTGCGCGAGCACACAGGAGCAAAGACAAGCAGCGCAGCTTGATGCGTAGTAAAAAAAATAAAAAATAGACAACTGGTCGACCTCATTAGAAATAAAAACCCAAAAGATTAGATAGACAAACAAACAAACACATAAATGTGGAGAGAAGGGCAGTGCGCGCAGGAGCAAAGGTAAACAGCAGACAGACCTGAATCCTTATCTTTACAAGGTCGCCCTCAGAACTTTGTTCAGTTTGTCTCGGTGACGGATAATGGAAGGAAGGGCAGGCAACTGGTCGACTTCATTTAAATAAACAAATAAAAAATGAGATAAACTCTCAGGAATAGATAAATAATAACAAAAAAATTGTAAAGTGGAGAAATCGAGAGCGCGCGAATGCACTCAAGCAAACACAAACAGCACAGCACGATGCGTATTTTTTTTAAAATTGACTAAATAAATCAAAAATAAATCAAAAATAAAAATAAGTGGAAAAGGCGTGAGTGCGCGAGCACACAGGAGCAGACAAGCAGCGCAGCTTGATGCGTAGTAAAAAAAATAAAAAATAGACAACTGGTCGACCTCATTAGAAATAAAAACCCAAAAGATTAGATAGACAAACAAACAAACACATAAATGTGGAGAGAAGGGCAGTGCGCGCAGGAGCATAGGTAAACAGCAGACAGACCTGAATCCTTATCTTTACAAGGTCGACCTCAGAACTTTGTTCAGTTTGTCACGGTGACGGATAATGGAAGGAAGGGCAGGCAACTGGTCGACTTCATTTAAATAAACAAATAAAAAATAAGATAAACTCTCAGGAATAGATAAATAATAACAAAAAAATTGAAAAGTGGATAAAGCGAGAACGCGCGAATGCACTCAAGCAAACACAAACAGCACAGCACGATGCGTATTTTTTTTTAAATTTACAAAATAAATCAAAAATAAATCAAAAATAAAAATAAGTGGAAAAGGCGAGAGTGCGCGAGCACACAGGAGCAAAGACAAGCAGCGCAGCTTGATGCGTAGTAAAAAAAATAATAAATAGACAACTGGTCGACCTCATTAGAAATAAAAACCCAAAAGATTAGATAGACAAACAAACAAACACATAAATGTGGAGAGAAGGGCAGTGCGAGCAGGAGCAAAGTAAACAGCAGACAGACCTGAATCCTTAACTTTACAAGGTCGACCTCAGAACTTTGTTCAGTTTGTCTCGGTGACAGATAATGGAAGGAAGGGCAGGCAATTGGTCGACTTCATTTAAATAAACAAATAAAAAATAAGATAAACTCTCAGGAATTGATAAATAATAACAAAAAAATTGTAAAGTGGAGGAAAGCGAGAGCGCGCGAATGCACTCAAGCAAACACAAACAGCACAGCACGATGCGTATTTTTTTTTAATATTGACAAAATAAATCAAAAATAAAAATAAGTGGAAAAGGCGAGAGTGCGCGAGCACACAGGAGCAAAGACAAGCAGCGCAGTTTAATGCGTACTAAAAAAAATAAAATTAGACAACTGATCGACCTCATTAGAAATAAAAACCCAAAAGATTAGATAGACAAACAAACAAACACATAAATGTGGAGAGAAGGGCAGTGCGCGCAGGAGCAAAGGTAAACAGCAGACAGACCTGAATCCTTATCTTTACAAGGTCGACCTCAGAACTTTGTTCAGTTTGTCTCGGTGACGGATAATGGAAGGAAGGGCAGGCAACTGGTCGACTTCATTTAAATAAACAAATAAAAAATAAGATAAACTCTCAGGAATAGATAAATAATAACAAAAAAATTGTAAAGTGGAGAAAGCGAGAGCGCGCGAATGCACTCAAGCAAACACAAACAGCACAGCACGATGCGTATTTTTTTTAAAATTGACAAAATAAATCAAAAATAAATCAGAAATAAAAATAAGTGGAAAAGGCGAGAGTGCGCGAGCACACAGGAGCAAAGACAAGCAGCGCAGCTTGATGCGTAGTAAAAAAAATAATAAATAGACAACTGGTCGACCTCATTAGAAATAAAAACCCAAAAGATTAGATAGACAAACAAACAAACACATAAATGTGGAGAGAAGGGCAGTGCGCGCAGGAGCAAAGGTAAACAGCAGACAGACCTGAATCCTTATCTTTACAAGGTCGAACTCAGAACTTTGTTCAGTTTGTCTCGGTGTCGGGTAATGGAAGGAAGGGCAGGCAACTGGTCGACTTCATTTAAATAAACAAATAAAAAATAAGATAAACTCTCAGGAATAGATAAATAATAACAAAAAAATTGTAAAGTGGAGAAAGCGAGAGCGCGCGAATGCACTCAAGCAAACACAAACAGCACAGCACGATGCGTATTTTTTTTTAAATTGACAAAATAAATCAAAAATAAATCAAAAATAAAAATAAGTGGAAAAGGCGAGAGTGCGCGAGCACACAGGAGCAAAGACAAGCAGCGCAGCTTGATGCGTAGTAAAAAAAATAATAAATAGACAACTGGTCGACCTCATTAGAAATAAAAACCCAAAAGATTAGATAGACAAACAAACAAACACATAAATGTGGAGAGAAGGGCAGTGCGCGCAGGAGCAAAGGTAAACAGCAGACAGACCTGAATCCTTATCTTTACAAGGTCGACCTCAGAACTTTGTTCAGTTTGTCTCGGTGACGGATAATGGAAGGAAGGGCAGGCAACTGGTCGACTTCATTTAAATAAACAAATAAAAAATAAGATAAACTCTCCGGAATAGATAAATAATAACAAAAAAATTGTAAAGTGGAGAAAGCGAGAGCGCGCGAATGCACTCAAGCAAACACAAACAGCACAGCACGATGCGTATTTTTTTTAAATTGACAAAATAAATCAAAAATAAATCAAAAATAAAAATAAGTGGAAAAGGCGAGAGTGCGCGAGCACACAGGAGCAAAGACAAGCAGCGCAGCTTGATGCGTAGTAAAAAAAATAATAAATAGACAACTGGTCGACCTCATTAGAAATAAAAACCCAAAAGATTAGATAGACAAACAAACACATAAATGTGGAGAGAAGGGCAGTGCGCGCAGGAGAAAAGGTAAACAGCAGACAGACCTGAATCCTTATCTTAACAAGGTCGACCTCAGAACTTTGTTCAGTTTGTCTGGGTGACGGATAATGGAAGGAAGGGCAGGCAACTGGTCGACTGCATTTAAATAAACAAATAAAAAATAAGATAAACTCTCAGGAATAGATAAATAATAACAAAAATTGTAAAGTGGAGAAAGCCAGAGCGCGCGAATGCACGCAAGCAAACACAAACAGCACAGCACGATACGTATTTTTTTTTTAAATTGACAAAATAAATCAAAAATAAAAATAAGTGGAAAAGGCGAGAGTGCGCGAGCACACAGGAGCAAAGACAAGCAGCGCAGCTTGATGCGTAGTAAAAGAAATAATAAATAGACAACTGGTCGACCTCATTAGAAATAAAAAAACCAAAAGATTAGATAGACAAACAAACAAACACATAAATGTGTAGAAGGGCAGTGCGCGCAGGAGCAAAGGTAAACAGCAGACAGACCTGAATCCTTATCTTTACAAGATCGACCTCAGAACTTTTTTCAGTTTGTCTCGGTGACGGATCATGGAAGGAAGGGCAGGCAACTGGTCGACTTCATTTAAATAAACAAATAAAAAATAAGATAAACTCTCAGAAATAGATAAATAATAACAAAAAATTGTAAAGTGGAGAAAGCGAGAGCGCGCAAATGCACTCAAGCAAACACAAACAGCACAGCATGATGCGTATTTTTTTTTTAAATGGACAAAAGAAATGAAAAATAAATCAAAAATAAAAATAAGTGGAAAAGGCGAGAGTGCGCGAGCACACAGGAGCAAAGACAAGCAGCGCAGCTTGATGCGTAGTAAAAAAAAATAATAAATAGACAACTGGTCGACCTCATTAGAAATAAAAACCCAAAAGATTAGATAGACAAACAAACAAACACATAAATGTGGAGATGGGCAGTGCGCGCAGGAGCAAAGGTAAACAGCAGACAGAACTGAATCCTTATATTTACAAGGTCGACCTCAAACTTTGTTCAGTTTGTCTCGGTGACGGATAATGGAAGGAAGGGCAGGCAACTGGTCGACTTCATTTAAATAAACAAATAAAAAATAAGATAAACTCTCAGGAATAGATAAATAATAACAAAAAAATTGTAAAGTGGAGAAAGCGAGAGCGCGCGAATGCACTCAAGCAAACACAAACAGCACAGCACGATGCGTATTTTTTTTTTAAAATTGACAAAATAAATCAAAAATAAATCAAAAATAAAAATAAGTGGAAAAGGCGAGAGTGCGCGAGCACACAGGAGCAAAGACAAGCAGCGCAGCTTGATGCGTAGTAAAAAAAATAATAAATAGACAACTGGTCGACCTCATTAGAAATAAAAAACCAAAAGATTAGAGAGACAAACAAACAAACACATAAATGTGGAGAGAAGGGCAGTGCGCGCAGGAGCAAAGGTAAACAGCAGACAGACCTGAATCCTTATCTTTACAAGGTCGACCTCAGAACTTTGTTCAGTTTGTCTCGGTGACGGATAATGGAAGGAAGGGCAGGCAACTGGTCGACTTCATTTAAATAAACAAATAAAAAATAAGATAAACTCTCAGGAATAGATAAATAATAACAAAAAAATTGTAAAGTGGAGAAAGCGAGAGCGCGCGAATGCACTCAAGCAAACACAAACAGCACAGCACGATGCGTATTTTTTTAAAAATTGACAAAATAAATCAAAAATAAATCAAAAATAAAAATAAGTGGAAAGGCGAGAGTGCGCGAGCACACAGGAGCAAAGACAAGCAGCGCAGCTTGATGCGTAGTAAAAAAATAATAAATAGACAACTGGTCGACCTCATTAGAAATAAAAAACCAAAAAATTAGATAGACAAACAAAAAAAAACATATAAATGTGGAGAGAAGGGCAGTGCGCGCAGGAGCAAAGGTAAACAGCAGACAGACCTGAATCCTTATCTTTAAAAGGTCGACCTCAGAACTTTGTTCAGTTTGTCTCAGTGACGGATAATGTAAGGAAGGGCAGGCAACTGGTCGACTTCATTTAAATAAACAAATAAAAAATAAGATAAACTCTCAGGAATAGATAAATAATAACAAAAAAATTGTAAAGTGGAGAAAGCGAGAGCGCGCGAATGCACTCAAGCAAACACAAACAGCACAGCACGATGCGTATTTTTTTAAAAAATTGACAAAATAAATCAAAAATAAATCAAAAATAAAAATAAGTGGAAAAAGGCGAGAGTGCGCGAGCACACAGGAGCAAAGACAAGCAGCGCAGCTTGATGGGTAGTAAAAAAAATAATAAATAGACAACTGGTCGACCTCATTAGAAATAAAAACCCAAAAGATTAGATAGACAAACAAACAAACACATAAATGTGGAGAGAAGGGCAGTGCGCGCAGGAGAAAAGGTAAACAGCAGACAGACCTGAATCCTTATCTTAACAAGGTCGACCTCAGAACTTTGTTCAGTTTGTCTGGGTGACGGATAATGGAAGGAAGGGCAGGCAACTGGTCGACTTCATTTAAATAAACAAATAAAAAATAAGATAAACTCTCAGGAATAGATAAATAATAACAAAAATTGTAAAGTGGAGAAAGCCAGAGCGCGCGAATGCACTCAAGCAAACACAAACAGCACAGCACGATACGTATTTTTTTTTTAAATTGACAAAATAAATCAAAAATAAAAATAAGTGGAAAAGGCGAGAGTGCGCGAGCACACAGGAGCAAAGACAAGCAGCGCAGCTTGATGCGTAGTAAAAGAAATAATAAATAGACAACTGGTCGACCTCATTAGAAATAAAAAAACCAAAAGATTAGATAGACAAACAAACAAACACATAAATGTGTAGAAGGGCAGTGCGCGCAGGAGCAAAGGTAAACAGCAGACAGACCTGAATCGTTATCTTTACAAGATCGACCTCAGAACTTTTTTCAGTTTGTCTCGGTGACGGATCATGGAAGGAAGGGCAGGCAACTGGTCGACTTCATTTAAATAAACAAATAAAAAATAAGATAAACTCTCAGAAATAGATAAATAATAACAAAAAATTGTAAAGTGGAGAAAGCGAGAGCGCGCAAATGCACTCAAGCAAACACAAACAGCACAGCATGATGCGTATTTTTTTTTAAAATGGACAAAAGAAATGAAAAATAAATCAAAAATAAAAATAAGTGGAAAAGGCGAGAGTGCGCGAGCACACAGGAGCAAAGACAAGCAGCGCAGCTTGATACGTAGTAAAAAAAATAATAAATAGACAACTGGTCGACCTCATTAGAAATAAAAACCCAAAAGATTAGATAGACAAACAAACAAACACATAAATGTGGAGATGGGCAGTGCGCGCAGGAGCAAAGGTAAACAGCAGACAGAACTGAATCCTTATATATACAAGGTCGACCTCAAACTTTGTTCAGTTTGTCTCGGTGACGGATAATGGAAGGAAGGGCAGGCAACTGGTCGACTTCATTTAAATAAACAAATAAAAAATAAGATAAACTCTCAGGAATAGATAAATAATAACAAAAAAATTGTAAAGTGGAGAAAGCGAGAGCGCGCGAATGCACTCAAGCAAACACAAACAGCACAGCACGATGCGTATTTTTTTTTAAAATTGACAAAATAAATCAAAAATAAATCAAAAATAAAAATAAGTGGAAAAGGCGAGAGTGCGCGAGCACACAGGAGCAAAGACAAGCAGCGCAGCTTGATGCGTAGTAAAAAAAATAATAAATAGACAACTGGTCGACCTCATTAGAAATAAAAAACCAAAAGATTAGAGAGACAAACAAACAAACACATAAATGTGGAGAGAAGGGCAGTGCGCGCAGGAGCAAAGGTAAACAGCAGACAGACCTGAATCCTTATCTTTACAAGGTCGACCTCAGAACTTTGTTCAGTTTGTCTCGGTGACGGATAATGGAAGGAAGGGCAGGCAACTGGTCGACTTCATTTAAATAAACAAATAAAAAATAAGATAAACTCTCAGGAATAGATAAATAATAACAAAAAAATTGTAAAGTGGAGAAAGCGAGAGCGCGCGAATGCACTCAAGCAAACACAAACAGCACAGCACGATGCGTATTTTTTTAAAAATTGACAAAATAAATCAAAAATAAATCAAAAATAAAAATAAGTGGAAAGGCGAGAGTGCGCGAGCACACAGGAGCAAAGACAAGCAGCGCAGCTTGATGCGTAGTAAAAAAATAATAAATAGACAACTGGTCGACCTCATTAGAAATAAAAAACCAAAAAATTAGATAGACAAACAAAAAAAAACATATAAATGTGGAGAGAAGGGCAGTGCGCGCAGGAGCAAAGGTAAACAGCAGACAGACCTGAATCCTTATCTTTAAAAGGTCGACCTCAGAACTTTGTTCAGTTTGTCTCAGTGACGGATAATGTAAGGAAGGGCAGGCAACTGGTCGACTTCATTTAAATAAACAAATAAAAAATAAGATAAACTCTCAGGAATAGATAAATAATAACAAAAAAATTGTAAAGTGGAGAAAGCGAGAGCGCGCGAATGCACTCAAGCAAACACAAACAGCACAGCACGATGCGTATTTTTTTAAAAAATTGACAAAATAAATCAAAAATAAATCAAAAATAAAAATAAGTGGAAAAGGCGAGAGTGCGCGAGCACACAGGAGCAAAGACAAGCAGCGCAGCTTGATGGGTAGTAAAAAAAATAATAAATAGACAACTGGTCGACCTCATTAGAAATAAAAACCCAAAAGATTAGATAGACAAACAAACAAACACATAAATGTGGAGAGAAGGGCAGTGCGCGCAGGAGAAAAGGTAAACAGCAGACAGACCTGAATCCTTATCTTAACAAGGTCGACCTCAGAACTTTGTTCAGTTTGTCTGGGTGACGGATAATGGAAGGAAGGGCAGGCAACTGGTCGACTTCATTTAAATAAACAAATAAAAAATAAGATAAACTCTCAGGAATAGATAAATAATAACAAAAATTGTAAAGTGGAGAAAGCCAGAGCGCGCGAATGCACTCAAGCAAACACAAACAGCACAGCACGATACGTATTTTTTTTTTAAATTGACAAAATAAATCAAAAATAAAAATAAGTGGAAAAGGCGAGAGTGCGCGAGCACACAGGAGCAAAGACAAGCAGCGCAGCTTGATGCGTAGTAAAAGAAATAATAAATAGACAACTGGTCGACCTCATTAGAAATAAAAAAACCAAAAGATTAGATAGACAAACAAACAAACACATAAATGTGTAGAAGGGCAGTGCGCGCAGGAGCAAAGGTAAACAGCAGACAGACCTGAATCGTTATCTTTACAAGATCGACCTCAGAACTTTTTTCAGTTTGTCTCGGTGACGGATCATGGAAGGAAGGGCAGGCAACTGGTCGACTTCATTTAAATAAACAAATAAAAAATAAGATAAACTCTCAGAAATAGATAAATAATAACAAAAAATTGTAAAGTGGAGAAAGCGAGAGCGCGCAAATGCACTCAAGCAAACACAAACAGCACAGCATGATGCGTATTTTTTTTTAAAATGGACAAAAGAAATGAAAAATAAATCAAAAATAAAAATAAGTGGAAAAGGCGAGAGTGCGCGAGCACACAGGAGCAAAGACAAGCAGCGCAGCTTGATACGTAGTAAAAAAAATAATAAATAGACAACTGGTCGACCTCATTAGAAATAAAAACCCAAAAGATTAGATAGACAAACAAACAAACACATAAATGTGGAGATGGGCAGTGCGCGCAGGAGCAAAGGTAAACAGCAGACAGAACTGAATCCTTATATTTACAAGGTCGACCTCAAACTTTGTTCAGTTTGTCTCGGTGACGGATAATGGAAGGAAGGGCAGGCAACTGGTCGACTTCATTTAAATAAACAAATAAAAAATAAGATAAACTCTCAGGAATAGATAAATAATAACAAAAAAATTGTAAAGTGGAGAAAGCGAGAGCGCGCGAATGCACTCAAGCAAACACAAACAGCACAGCACGATGCGTATTTTTTTTTAAAATTGACAAAATAAATCAAAAATAAATAAAAAATAAAAATAAGTGGAAAAGGCGAGAGTGCGCGAGCACACAGGAGCAAAGACAAGCAGCGCAGCTTGATGCGTAGTAAAAAAAATAATAAATAGACAACTGGTCGACCTCATTAGAAATAAAAAACCAAAAGATTAGAGAGACAAACAAACAAACACATAAATGTGGAGAGAAGGGCAGTGCGCGCAGGAGCAAAGGTAAACAGCAGACAGACCTGAATCCTTATCTTTACAAGGTCGACCTCAGAACTTTGTTCAGTTTGTCTCGGTGACGGATAATGGAAGGAAGGGCAGGCAACTGGTCGACTTCATTTAAATAAACAAATAAAAAATAAGATAAACTCTCAGGAATAGATAAATAATAACAAAAAAATTGTAAAGTGGAGAAAGCGAGAGCGCGCGAATGCACTCAAGCAAACACAAACAGCACAGCACGATGCGTATTTTTTTTAAAAATTGACAAAATAAATCAAAAATAAATCAAAAATAAAAATAAGTGGAAAAGGCGAGAGTGCGCGAGCACACAGGAGCAAAGACAAGCAGCGCAGCTTGATGCGTAGAAAAAAAATAATAAATAGACAACTGGTCGACCTCATTAGAAATAAAAAACCAAAAAATTAGATAGACAAACAAACAAACACATAAATGTGGAGAGAAGGGCAGTGCGCGCAGGAGAAAAGGTAAACAGCAGACAGACCTGAATCCTTATCTTAACAAGGTCGACCTCAGAACTTTGTTCAGTTTGTCTGGGTGACGGATAATGGAAGGAAGGGCAGGCAACTGGTCGACTTCATTTAAATAAACAAATAAAAAATAAGATAAACTCTCAGGAATAGATAAATAATAACAAAAATTGTAAAGTGGAGAAAGCCAGAGCGCGCGAATGCACTCAAGCAAACACAAACAGCACAGCACGATACGTATTTTTTTTTTAAATTGACAAAATAAATCAAAAATAAAAATAAGTGGAAAAGGCGAGAGTGCGCGAGCACACAGGAGCAAAGACAAGCAGCGCAGCTTGATGCGTAGTAAAAGAAATAATAAATAGACAACTGGTCGACCTCATTAGAAATAAAAAAACCAAAAGATTAGATAGACAAACAAACAAACACATAAATGTGTAGAAGGGCAGTGCGCGCAGGAGCAAAGGTAAACAGCAGACAGACCTGAATCCTTATCTTTACAAGATCGACCTCAGAACTTTTTTCAGTTTGTCTCGGTGACGGATCATGGAAGGAAGGGCAGGCAACTGGTCGACTTCATTTAAATAAACAAATAAAAAATAAGATAAACTCTCAGAAATAGATAAATAATAACAAAAAATTGTAAAGTGGAGAAAGCGAGAGCGCGCAAATGCACTCAAGCAAACACAAACAGCACAGCATGATGCGTATTTTTTTTTAAAATGGACAAAAGAAATGAAAAATAAATCAAAAATAAAAATAAGTGGAAAAGGCGAGAGTGCGCGAGCACACAGGAGCAAAGACAAGCAGCGCAGCTTGATGGGTAGTAAAAAAAATAATAAATAGACAACTGGTCGACCTCATTAGAAATAAAAACCCAAAAGATTAGATAGACAAACAAACAAACACATAAATGTGGAGATGGGCAGTGCGCGCAGGAGCAAAGGTAAACAGCAGACAGAACTGAATCCTTATATTTACAAGGTCGACCTCAAACTTTGTTCAGTTTGTCTCGGTGACGGATAATGGAAGGAAGGGCAGGCAACTGGTCGACTTCATTTAAATAAACAAATAAAAAATAAGATAAACTCTCAGGAATAGATAAATAATAACAAAAAAATTGTAAAGTGGAGAAAGCGAGAGCGCGCGAATGCACTCAAGCAAACACAAACAGCACAGCACGATGCGTATTTTTTTTTAAAATTGACAAAATAAATAAAAAATAAATAAAAAATAAAAATAAGTGGAAAAGGCGAGAGTGCGCGAGCACACAGGAGCAAAGACAAGCAGCGCAGCTTGATGCGTAGTAAAAAAAATAATAAATAGACAACTGGTCGACCTCATTAGAAATAAAAAACCAAAAGATTAGAGAGACAAACAAACAAACACATAAATGTGGAGAGAAGGGCAGTGCGCGCAGGAGCAAAGGTAAACAGCAGACAGACCTGAATCCTTATCTTTACAAGGTCGACCTCAGAACTTTGTTCAGTTTGTCTCGGTGACGGATAATGGAAGGAAGGGCAGGCAACTGGTCGACTTCATTTAAATAAACAAATAAAAAATAAGATAAACTCTCAGGAATAGATAAATAATAACAAAAAAATTGTAAAGTGGAGAAAGCGAGAGCGCGCGAATGCACTCAAGCAAACACAAACAGCACAGCACGATGCGTATTTTTTTTAAAAATTGACAAAATAAATCAAAAATAAATCAAAAATAAAAATAAGTGGAAAAGGCGAGAGTGCGCGAGCACACAGGAGCAAAGACAAGCAGCGCAGCTTGATGCGTAGTAAAAAAAATAATAAATAGACAACTGGTCGACCTCATTAGAAATAAAAAACCAAAAAATTAGATAGACAAACAAAAAAAAACATATAAATGTGGAGAGAAGGGCAGTGCGCGCAGGAGCAAAGGTAAACAGCAGACAGACCTGAATCCTTATCTTTAAAAGGTCGACCTCAGAACTTTGTTCAGTTTGTCTCAGTGACGGATAATGTAAGGAAGGGCAGGCAACTGGTCGACTTCATTTAAATAAACAAATAAAAAATAAGATAAACTCTCAGGAATAGATAAATAATAACAAAAAAATTTTAAAGTGGAGAAAGCGAGAGCGCGCGAATGCACTCAAGCAAACACAAACAGCACAGCACGATGCGTATTTTTTTAAAAAATTGACAAAATAAATCAAAAATAAATCAAAAATAAAAATAAGTGGAAAAGGCGAGAGTGCGCGAGCACACAGGAGCAAAGACAAGCAGCGCAGCTTGATGGGTAGTAAAAAAAATAATAAATAGACAACTGGTCGACCTCATTAGAAATAAAAACCCAAAAGATTAGATAGACAAACAAACAAACACATAAATGTGGAGAGAAGGGCAGTGCGCGCAGGAGAAAAGGTAAACAGCAGACAGACCTGAATCCTTATCTTAACAAGGTCGACCTCAGAACTTTGTTCAGTTTGTCTGGGTGACGGATAATGGAAGGAAGGGCAGGCAACTGGTCGACTTCATTTAAATAAACAAATAAAAAATAAGATAAACTCTCAGGAATAGATAAATAATAACAAAAATTGTAAAGTGGAGAAAGCGAGAGCGCGCGAATGCACTCAAGCAAACACAAACAGCACAGCACGATGCGTATTTTTTTTTAAAATTGACAAAATAAATCAAAAATAAAAATAAGTGGAAAAGGCGAGAGTGCGCGAGCACACAGGAGCAAAGACAAGCAGCGCAGCTTGATGCGTAGTAAAAAAAATAATAAATAGACAACTGGTCGACCTCATGAGAAATAAAAACCCAAAAGATTAGATAGACAAACAAACAAACACATAAATGTGGAGAGAAGGGCAGTGCGCGCAGGAGCAAAGGTAAACCGCAGACAGACCTGAATCCTTATCTTTACAAGGTCGACCTCAGAACTTTGTTCAGTTTGTCTCGGTGACGGATAATGGAAGGAAGGGCAGGCAACTGGTCGACTTCATTTAAATAAACAAATAAAAAATAAGATAAACTCTCAGGAATAGATAAATAATAACAAAAAAATTGTAAAGTGGAGAAAGCGAGAGCGCGCGAATGCACTCAAGCAAACACAAACAGCACAGCACGATGCGTATTTTTTTTAAAATTGACAAAATAAATCAAAAATAAATCAAAAATAAAAATAAGTGGAAAAGGCGAGAGTGCGCGAGCACAAAGGAGCAAAGACAAGCAGCGCAGCTTGATGCGTAGTAAAAAAAAATAATAAATAGACAACTGGTCGACCTCATTAGAAATAAAAACCCAAAAGATTAGATAGACAAACAAACAAACACATAAATGTGTAGAGAAGGGCAGTGCGCGTAGGAGCAAAGGTAAACAGCAGACAGACCTGAATCCTTATCTTTACAAGGTCGACCTCAGAACTTTGTTCAGTTTGTCTCGGTGACAGATAATGGAAGGAAGGGCAGGCAATTGGTCGACTTGATTTAAATAAAGAAATAAAATTAAGATAAACTCTCAGGAATAGATAAATAATAACAAAAAAATTGCAAAGTGGAGAAAGCGAGAGCGCGCGAATGCACTCAAGCAAACACAAACAGCACAGCACGATGCGTATTTTTTTTTAAAATTGACAAAATAAATCAAAAATAAAAATAAGTGGAAAAGGCGAGAGTGCGCGAGCACACAGGAGCAAAGACAAGCAGCGCACCTTGATGCGTACTAAAAAAAATAATAAATAGACAACTGGTCAATCTCATTAAAAAAAAAAACCCAAAATATTAGATAGACAAACAAACAAACACATAAATGTGGAGAGAAGGGCAGTGCGCGCAGGAGCAAAGGTAAACAGCAGACAGACCTGAATCCTTATCTTTACAAGGTCGACCTCAGAACTTTGTTCAGTTTGTCTCGGTGACGGATAATGGAAGGAAGGGCAGGCAACTGGTCGACTTCATTTAAATAAACAAAAAATAAGATAAACTCTCAGGAATAGATAAATAATAACAAAAATATTGTAAAGTGGAGAAAGCGAGAGCGCGCGAATGCACTCAAGCAAACACAAACAGCACAGCACGATGCGTATATTTTTTTAAATTGACAAAATAAATCAAAAATAAATCAAAAATAAAAATAAGTGGAAAAGGCGAGAGTGCGCGAGCACACAGGAGCAAAGACAAGCAGCGCAGCTTGATGCGTAGTAAAAAAAATAATAAATAGACAACTGGTCGACCTCATTAGAAATAAAAACCCAAAAGATTAGATAGACAAACAAACAAACACATAAATGTGGAGAGAAGGGCAGGGCTCGCAGGAGCAAAGGTAACCAGCAGACAGTCCTGAATCCTTATCTTTACAAGGTCGACCTCAGAACTTTGTTCAGTTTGTCTCGGTGACGGATAATGGAAGGAAGGTCAGGCAACTGGTCGACTTCATTTAAATAAACAAATAAAAAATAAGATAAACTCTCAGGAATAGATAAATAATAACAAAAATATTGTAAAGTGGAGAAAGCGAGAGGGCGCGAATGCACTCAAGCAAACACAAACAGCACAGCACGATGCGTGTTTTTTTTTAAATTGACAAAATAAATCAAAAATAAATCAAAAATAAAAATAAGTAGAAAAGGCGAGAGTGCGCGAGCACACAGGAGCAAAGACAAGCAGCGCAGCTTGATGCGTAGTAAAAAAAATAATAAATAGACAACTGGTCGACCTCATTAGAAATAAATACCCAAAAGATTAGATAGACAAACAAACACACACATAAATGTGGAGAGAAAGGCAGTGCGCGCAGGAGCAAAGGTAAACAGCAGACAGACCTGAATCCTTATCTTTACAAGGTCGACCTCAGATCTTTGTTCAGTTTGTCTCGGTGACGGATAATGGAAGGAAGGGCAGGCAACTGGTCGACTTCATTTAAATAAACAAATAAAAAATAAGATAAACTCTCAGGAATAGATAAATAATAACAAAAAAATTGTAAAGTGGAGAAAGCGAGAGCGCGCGAATGCAATCAAGCAAACACAAACAGCATAGCGCGATGCGTATTTTTTTTTTAAATTGACAAAATAAATCAAAAATAAATCAAAAATAAAAATAAGTGGAAAAGGCGAGAGTGCGCAGGCACACAGGAGCAAAGACAAGCAGCGCAGCTTGATGCGTAGTAAAAAAAATAATAAATAGACAACTGGTCGACCTCATTAGAAATAAAAAGCCAAAAGATTAGATAGACAAACAAACAAACACATAAATGTGGAGATGGGAAGTGCGCGCAGGAGCAAAGGTAAACAGCAGACAGACCTGAATCCTTATCTTTACAAGGTCGACCTCAGAACTTTGTTCAGTTTGTCTCGGTGACCGATAATGGAAGGAAGGGCAGGCAACTGGTCGACTTCATTTAAATAAACAAATAAAAAATAAGATAAACTCTCAGGAATAGATAAATAATAACAAAAAAATTGCAAAGTGGAGAAAGCGAGAGCGCGCGAATGCACTCAAGCAAACACAAACAGCACAGCACGATGCGTATTTTTCTTTAAAATTGACAAAATAAATCAAAAATAAATCAAAAATAAAAATAAGTGGAAAAAGCGAGAGTGCGCGAGCACACAGGAGCAAAGACAAGCAGCGCAGACTGATGCGTAGTAAAAAAAATAATAAATAGACAACTGGTCGACCTCATTAGAAATAAAAACCCAAAAGATTAGATAGACAAACAAACAAACACATAAATGTGGAGAGAAGGGCAGTGCGCGCAGGAGAAAAGGTAAACAGCAGACAGACCTGAATCCTTATCTTAACAAGGTCGACCTCAGAACTTTGTTCAGTTTGTCTCGGTGACGGATAATGGAAGGAAGGGCAGGCAACTGGTCGACTTCATTTAAATAAACAAATAAAAAATAAGATAAACTCTCAGGAATAGATAAATAATAACAAAAAAATTGCAAAGTGGAGAAAGCGAGAGCGCGCGAATGCACTCAAGCAAACACAAACAGCACAGCACGATGCGTATTTTTTTTTAAATTGACAAAATAAATCAAAAATAAATCAAAAATAAAAATAAGTGGAAAAGGCGAGAGTGCGCGAGCACAAAGGAGCAAAGACAAGCAGCGCAGCTTGATGCGTAGTAAAAAAAAATAATAAATAGACAACTGGTCGACCTCATTAGAAATAAAAACCCAAAAGATTAGATAGACAAACAAACAAACACATAAATGTGTAGAGAAGGGCAGTGCGCGTAGGAGCAAAGGTAAACAGCAGACAGACCTGAATCCTTATCTTTACAAGGTCGACCTCAGAACTTTGTTCAGTTTGTCTCGGTGACAGATAATGGAAGGAAGGGCAGGCAATTGGTCGACTTGATTTAAATAAAGAAATAAAATTAAGATAAACTCTCAGGAATAGATAAATAATAACAAAAAAATTGCAAAGTGGAGAAAGCGAGAGCGCGCGAATGCACTCAAGCAAACACAAACAGCACAGCACGATGCGTATTTTTTTTTTAAATTGACAAAATAAATCAAAAATAAAAATAAGTGGAAAAGGCGAGAGTGCGCGAGCACACAGGAGCAAAGACAAGCAGCGCACCTTGATGCGTACTAAAAAAAATAATAAATAGACAACTGGTCAATCTCATTAAAAATAAAAACCCAAAATATTAGATAGACAAACAAACAAACACATAAATGTGGAGAGAAGGGCAGTGCGCGCAGGAGCAAAGGTAAACAGCAGACAGACCTGAATCCTTATCTTTACAAGGTCGACCTCAGAACTTTGTTCAGTTTGTCTCGGTGACGGATAATGGAAGGAAGGGCAGGCAACTGGTCGACTTCATTTAAATAAACAAAAAATAAGATAAACTCTCAGGAATAGATAAATAATAACAAAAATATTGTAAAGTGGAGAAAGCGAGAGCGCGCGAATGCACTCAAGCAAACACAAACAGCACAGCACGATGCGTATATTTTTTTAAATTGACAAAATAAATCAAAAATAAATCAAAAATAAAAATAAGTGGAAAAGGCGAGAGTGCGCGAGCACACAGGAGCAAAGACAAGCAGCGCAGCTTGATGCGTAGTAAAAAAAATAATAAATAGACAACTGGTCGACCTCATTAGAAATAAAAACCCAAAAGATTAGATAGACAAACAAACAAACACATAAATGTGGAGAGAAGGGCAGGGCTCGCAGGAGCAAAGGTAACCAGCAGACAGTCCTGAATCCTTATCTTTACAAGGTCGACCTCAGAACTTTGTTCAGTTTGTCTCGGTGACGGATAATGGAAGGAAGGTCAGGCAACTGGTCGACTTCATTTAAATAAACAAATAAAAAATAAGATAAACTCTCAGGAATAGATAAATAATAACAAAAATATTGTAAAGTGGAGAAAGCGAGAGGGCTCGAATGCACTCAAGCAAACACAAACAGCACAGCACGATGCGTGTTTTTTTTAAAATTGACAAAATAAATCAAAAATAAATCAAAAATAAAAATAAGTAGAAAAGGTGAGTGCGCGAGCACACAGGAGCAAAGACAAGCAGCGCAGCTTGATGCGTAGTAAAAAAAATAATAAATAGACAACTGGTCGACCTCATTAGAAATAAATCCCCAAAAGATTAGATAGACAAACAAACACACACATAAATGTGGAGAGAAAGGCAGTGCGCGCAGGAGCAAAGGTAAACAGCAGACAGACCTGAATCCTTATCTTTACAAGGTCGACCTCAGATCTTTGTTCAGTTTGTCTCGGTGACGGATAATGGAAGGAAGGGCAGGCAACTGGTCGACTTCATTTAAATAAACAAATAAAAAATAAGATAAACTCTCAGGAATAGATAAATAATAACAAAAAAATTGTAAAGTGGAGAAAGCGAGAGCGCGCGAATGCAATCAAGCAAACACAAACAGCATAGCGCGATGCGTATTTTTTTTTTAAATTGACAAAATAAATCAAAAATAAATCAAAAATAAAAATAAGTGGAAAAGGCGAGAGTGCGCAGGCACACAGGAGCAAAGACAAGCAGCGCAGCTTGATGCGTAGTAAAAAAAATAATAAATAGACAACTGGTCGACCTCATTAGAAATAAAAAGCCAAAAGATTAGATAGACAAACAAACAAACACATAAATGTGGAGATGGGAAGTGCGCGCAGGAGCAAAGGTAAACAGCAGACAGACCTGAATCCTTATCTTTACAAGGTCGACCTCAGAACTTTGTTCAGTTTGTCTCGGTGACCGATAATGGAAGGAAGGGCAGGCAACTGGTCGACTTCATTTAAATAAACAAATAAAAAATAAGATAAACTCTCAGGAATAGATAAATAATAACAAAAAAATTGCAAAGTGGAGAAAGCGAGAGCGCGCGAATGCACTCAAGCAAACACAAACAGCACAGCACGATGCGTATTTTTCTTTAAAATTGACAAAATAAATCAAAAATAAATCAAAAATAAAAATAAGTGGAAAAAGCGAGAGTGCGCGAGCACACAGGAGCAAAGACAAGCAGCGCAGACTGATGCGTAGTAAAAAAAATAATAAATAGACAACTGGTCGACCTCATTAGAAATAAAAACCCAAAAGATTAGGTAGACAAACAAACAAACACATAAATGTGGAGAGAAGGGCAGTGCGCGCAGGAGCAAAGGTAAACAGCAGACAGACCTGAATCCTTATCTTTACAAGGTCGACCTCAGAACTTTGTTCAGTTTGTCTCGGTGACGGATAATGGAAGGAAGGGCAGGCAACTGGTCGACTTCATTTAAATAAACAAATAAAAAATAAGATAAACTCTCAGGAATAGATAAATAATAACAAAAAAATTGTAAAGTGGAGAAAGCGAGAGCGCGCGAATGCACTCAAGCAAACACAAACAGCACAGCACGATGCATATTTTCTTTTAAATTGACAAAATAAATCAAAAATAAATCAAAAATAAAAATAAGTGGAAAAGGCGAGAGTGCGCGAGCACACAGGAGCAAAGACAAGCAGCGCAGCTTGATGCGTAGTAAAAAAAATGATAGACAACTGGTCGACCTCATTAGAAATAAAAACCCAAAAGATTAGATAGACAAACAAACAAACACATAAATGTGGAGAGAAGGGCAGTGTGCGCAGGAGCAAATGTAAACAGCAGACAGACGTGAATCCTTATCTTTACAAGGTCGACCTCAGAACTTTGTTCAGTTTGTCTCGGTGACGGATAATGGAAGGAAGGGCAGGCAACTGGTCGACTTCATTTAAATAAACAAATAAAAAATAAGATAAACTCTCAGGAATAGATAAATAATAACAAAAAAATTGTAAAGTGGAGAAAGCGAGAGCGCGCGAATGCACTCAAGCAAACACAAACAGCACAGCACGATGCGTATTTTTTTAAAATTGACAAAATAAATCAAAAATAAATCAAAAATAAAAATAAGTGGAAAAGGCGAGAGTGCGCGAGCACACAGGAGCAAAGACAAGCAGCGCAGCTTGATGCGTACTAAAAAAAATAATAAATAGACAACTGGTCGACCTCATTAGAAATAAAAACCCAAAAGATTAGGTAGACAAACAAACAAACACATAAATGTGGAGAGAAGGGCAGTGCGCGCAGGAGCAAAGGTAAACAGCAGACAGACCTGAATCCTTATCTTTACAAGGTCGACCTCAGAACATTGTTCAGTTTGTCTCGGTGACGGATAATGGAAGGAAGGGCAGGCAACTGGTCGACTTCATTTAAATAAACAAATAAAAAATAAGATAAACTCTCAGGAATAGATAAATAATAACAAAAAAATTGTAAAGTGGAGAAAGCGAGAGCGCGCGAATGCACTCAAGCAAACACAAACAGCACAGCACGATGCATATTTTTTTTAAATTGACAAAATAAATCAAAAATAAATCAAAAATAAAAATAAGTGGAAAAGGCGAGAGTGCGCGAGCACACAGGAGCAAAGACAAGCAGCGCAGCTTGATGCGTAGTAAAAAAAATAATAGACAACTGGTCGACCTCATTAGAAATAAAAACCCAAAAGATTAGATAGACAAACAAACAAACACATAAATGTGGAGAGAAGGGCAGTGTGCGCAGGAGCAAATGTAAACAGCAGACAGACGTGAATCCTTATCTTTACAAGGTCGACCTCAGAACTTTGTTCAGTTTGTCTCGGTGACGGATAATGGAAGGAAGGGCAGGCAACTGGTCGACTTCATTTAAATAAACAAATAAAAAATAAGATAAACTCTCAGAAATGGATAAATAATAACAAAAATTGTAAAGTGGAGAAAGCGAGAGCGCGCGAATGCACTCAAGCAAACACAAACAGCACAGCACGATGCGTATTTTTTCTTAAATTGACAAAATAAATCAAAAATAAATCAAAAATAAAAATAAGTGGAAAAGGCGAGAGTGCGCGAGCACACAGGAGCAAAGACAAGCAGCGCAGCTTGATGCGTAGTAAAAAAAAATAATAAATAGACAACTGGTCGACCTCATTAGAAATAAAAACCCAAAAGATTAGATAGACAAACAAACAAACACATAAATGTGGAGAGAAGGGCAGGGCGCGCAGGAGCAAAGGTAACCAGCAGACAGTCCTGAATCCTTATCTTTACAAGGTCGACCTCAGAACTTTGTTCAGTTTGTCTCGGTGACGGATAATGGAAGGAAGGTCAGGCAACTGGTCGACTTCATTTAAATAAACAAATAAAAAATAAGATAAACTCTCAGGAATAGATAAATAATAACAAAAATATTGTAAAGTGGAGAAAGCGAGAGGGCGCGAATGCACTCAAGCAAACACAAACAGCACAGCACGATGCGTATTTTTTTTAAAATTGACAAAATAAATAAAAAATAAATCAAAAATAAAAATAAGTAGAAAAGGCGAGAGTGCGCGAGCACACAGGAGCAAAGACAAGCAGCGCAGCTTGATGCGTAGTAAAAAAAATAATAAATAGACAACTGGTCGACCTCATTAGAAATAAATACCCAAAAGATTAGATAGACAAACAAACACACACATAAATGTGGAGAGAAGGGCAGTGCGCGCAGGAGCAAAGGTAAACAGCAGACAGACCTGAATCCTTATCTTTACAAGGTCGACCTCAGATCTTTGTTCAGTTTGTCTCGGTGACGGATAATGGAAGGAAGGGCAGGCAACTGGTCGACTTCATTTAAATAAACAAATAAAAAATAAGATAAACTCTCAGGAAGAGATAAATAATAACAAAAAAATTGTAAAGTGGAGAAAGCGAGAGCGCGCGAATGCAATCAAGCAAACACAAACAGCATAGCGCGATGCGTATTTTTTTTTAAAATTGACAAAATAAATCAAAAATAAATCAAAAATAAAAATAAGTGGAAAAGGCGAGAGTGCGCGAGCACACAGGAGCAAAGACAAGCAGCGCAGCTTGATGCGTAGTAAAAAAAATAATAAATAGACAACTGGTCGACCTCATTAGAAATAAAAACCCAAAAGATTAGATAGACAAACAAACAAACACATAAATGTGGAGATGGGAAGTGCGCGCAGGAGCAAAGGTAAACAGCAGACAGACCTGAATCCTTATCTTTACAAGGTCGACCTCAGAACTTTGTTCAGTTTGTCTCGGTGACCGATAATGGAAGGAAGGGCAGGCAACTGGTCGACTTCATTTAAATAAACAAATAAAAAATAAGATAAACTCTCAGGAATAGATAAATAATAACAAAAAAATTGCAAAGTGGAGAAAGCGAGAGCGCGCGAATGCACTCAAGCAAACACAAACAGCACAGCACGATGCGTATTTTTCTTTAAAATTGACAAAATAAATCAAAAATAAATCAAAAATAAAAAAAAGTGGAAAAAGCGAGAGTGCGCGAGCACACAGGAGCAAAGACAAGCAGCGCAGCCTGATGCGTAGTAAAAAAAATAATAAATAGACAACTGGTCGACCTCATTAGAAATAAAAACCCAAAAGATTAGGTAGACAAACAAACAAACACATAAATGTGGAAAGAAGGGCAGTGCGCGCAGGAGCAAAGGTATACAGCAGACAGACCTGAATCCTTATCTTTACAAGGTCGACCTCAGAACTTTGTTCAGTTTGTCTCGGTGACGGATAATGGAAGGAAGGGCAGGCAACTGGTCGACTTCATTTAAATAAAAAAATAAAAAATAAGATAAACTCTCAGGAATAGATAAATAATAACAAAAAAATTGTAAAGTGGAGAAAGCGAGAGCGGGCGAATGCACTCAAGCAAACACAAACAGCACAGCACGATGCATACTTTTTTTTAAATTGACAAAATAAATCAAAAATAAATCAAAAATAAAAATAAGTGGAAAAGGCGAGAGTGCGCGAGCACACAGGAGCAAAGACAAGCAGCGCAGCTTGATGCGTAGTAAAAAAAATAATAGACAACTGGTCGACCTCATTAGAAATAAAAACCCAAAAGATTAGATAGACAAACAAACAAACACATAAATGTGGAGAGAAGGGCAGTGTGCGCAGGAGCAAATGTAAACAGCAGACAGACGTGAATCCTTATCTTTACAAGGTCGACCTCAGAACTTTGTTCAGTTTGTCTCGGTGACGGATAATGGAAGGAAGGGCAGGCAACTGGTCGACTTCATTTAAATAAACAAATAAAAAATAAGATAAACTCTCAGGAATGGATAAATAATAACCAAAATTGTAAAGTGGAGAAAGCGAGAGCGCGCGAATGCACTCAAGCAAACACAAACAGCACAGCACGATGCGTATTTTTTTTTAAATTGACAAAATAAATCAAAAATAAATCAAAAATAAAAATAAGTGGAAAAGGCGAGAGTGCGCGAGCACACAGGAGCAAAGACAAGCAGCGCAGCTTGATGCGTAGTAAAAAAAAATAATAAATAGACAACTGGTCGACCTCATTAGAAATAAAAACCCAAAAGATTAGATAGACAAACAAACAAACACATAAATGTGGAGAGAAGGGCAGTGCGGGCAGGAGCAAATGTAAACAGCAGACAGACCTGAATCCTTATCTTTACAAGGTCGACCTCAGAACTTTGTTCAGTTTGTCTCGGTGACGGATAATGGAAGGAAGGGCAGGCAACTGGTCGACTTCATTTAAATAAACAAAAAATAAGATAAACTCTCAGGAATAGATAAATAATAACAAAAATATTGTAAAGTGGAGAAAGCGAGAGCGCGCGAATGCACTCAAGCAAACACAAACAGCACAGCACGATGCGTATATTTTTTTAAATTGACAAAATAAATAAAAAATAAAAATAAGTGGAAAAGGCGAGAGTGCGCGAGCACATAGGAGCAAAGACAAGCAGCGCAGCTTGATGCGTAGTAAAAAAAATAATAAATAGACAACTGGTCGACCTCATTAGAAATAAAAACCCAAAAGATTAGATAGACAAACAAACAAACACATAAATGTGGAGAGAAGGGCAGTGCGCGCAGGAGCAAAGGTAACCAGCAGACACTCCTGAATCCTTATCTTTACAAGGTCGACCTCAGAACTTTGTTCAGTTTGTCTCGGTGACGGATAATGGAAGGAAGGTCAGGCAACTGGTCGACTTCATTTAAATAAACAAATAAAAAATAAGATAAACTCTCAGGAATAGATAAATAATAACAAAAATATTGTAAAGTGGAGAAAGCGAGAGCGCACGAATGCACTCAAGCAAACACAAACAGCACAGCACGATGCGTATTTTTTTTAAAATTGACAAAATAAATCAAAAATAAATCAAAAATAAAAATAAGTACAAAAGGCGAGAGTGCGCGAGCACACAGGAGCAAAGACAAGCAGCGCAGCTTGATGCGTAGTAAAAAAAATAATAAATAGACAACTGGTCGACCTCATTAGAAATAAATACCCAAAAGATTAGATAGACAAACAAACAAACACATAAATGTGGAGAGAAGGGCAGTGGGCGCAGGAGCAAAGGTAAACAGCAGACAGACCTGAATCCTTATCTTTACAAGGTCGACCTCAGATCTTTGTTCAGTTTGTCTCGGTGACGGATAATGGAAGGAAGGGCAGGCAACTAGTCGACTTCATTTAAATAAACAAATAAAAATAAGATAAACTCTCAGGAATTGATAAATAATAACAAAAAAATTGTAAAGTGGAGAAAGCGAGAGCGCGCGAATGCACTCAAGCAAACACAAACAGCATAGCGCGATGCGTATTTTTTTTTAAAATTGACAAAATAAATCAAAAATAAATCAAAAATAAAAATAAGTGGAAAAGGCGAGAGTGCGCGAGCACACAGGAGCACAGACAAGCAGCGCAGCTTGATGCGTAGTAAAAAAAATAATAAATAGACAACTGGTCGAACTCATTAGAAATAAAAACCCAAAAGATTAGATAGACAAACAAACAAACACATAAATGTGGAGATGGGAAGTGCGCGCAGGAGCAAAGGTAAACAGCAGACAGACCTGAATCCTTATCTTTACAAGGTCGACCTCAGAACTTTGTTCAGTTTGTCTCGGTGACTGATAATGGAAGGAAGGGCAGGCAACTGGTCGACTTCATTTAAATAAACAAATATAAAATAAGATAAACTCTCAGGAATAGATAAATAATAACAAAAAAATTGCAAAGTGGAGAAAGCGAGAGCGCGCGAATGCACTCAAGCAAACACAAACAGCACAGCACGATGCGTATTTTTTTTTAAAATTGACAAAATAAATCAAAAATAAATCAAAAATAAAAATAAGTGGAAAAGGCGAGAGTGCGCGAGCACACAGGAGCAAAGACAAGCAGCGCAGCCTGATGCGTAGTAAAAAAAATAATAAATAGACAACTGGTCGACCTCATTAGAAATAAAAACCCAAAAGATTAGATAGACAAACAAACAAACACATAAATGTGGAAAGAAGGGCAGTGCGCGCAGGAGCAAAGGTATACAGCAGACAGACCTGAATCCTTATCTTTACAAGGTCGACCTCAGAACTTTGTTCAGTTTGTCTCGGTGACGGATAATGGAAGGAAGGGCAGGCAACTGGTCGACTTCAGTTAAATAAAAAAATAAAAAATAAGATAAACTCTCAGGAATAGATAAATAATAACAAAAAAATTGTAAAGTGGAGAAAGCGAGAGCGCGCGAATGCACTCAAGCAAACACAAACAGCACAGCATGATGCGTTTTTTTTTTTTTAACACTGACAAAATAAATCGAAAATAAAAATAAGTGGAAAAGGCGAGAGTGCGCGAGCACACAGGAGCAAAGACAAGCAGCGCAGCTTGATGCGTAGTAAAAAATAATAATAAATGCACAACTGGTCGACCTCATTAGAAATAAAAACCCAGAAGATTAGATAGACAAACAAACAAACACATAAATGTGGAGAGAAGGGCAGTGCGCGCAGGAGCAAAGGTAAGCAGCAGACAGACCTGAATCCTTATATTTACAAGGTCGACCTCAGAACTTTGTTCATTTTGTCTCGGTGACGGATAATGGAAGGAAGGGCAGGCAACTGGTCGACTTCATTTAAATACACAAATAAAAAATAAGATAAACTCTGAGGAATAGATAAATAATAACAAAAAAATTGTAAAGTGGAGAAAGCGAGAGCGCGCGAATGCACTCAAGCAAACACAAACAGCACAGCACGATGCGTATTTTTTTTTAAAATTGACAAAATAAATCAAAAATAAACCAAAAATAAAAATAAGTGGAAAAGGCGAGAGTGCGCGAGCACACAGGAGCAAAGACAAGCAGCACAGCTTGATGCGTAGTAAAAAAAATAATAAATAGACAACTGGTCGACCTCATTAGAAATAAAAACCCAAAAGATTAGATAGACAAACAAACAAACACATAAATGTGGAGAGAAGGGCAGTGTGCGCAGGAGTAAAGGTAAACAGCAGACAGACCTGAATCCTTATCTTTACAAGGTCGACCTCAGAACTTTGTTCAGTTTGTCTCGGTGACGGATAATGGAAGGAAGGGCAGGCAACTGGTCGACTTCATTTAAATAAACAAATAAAAAATAAGATAAACTCTCAGGAAAAGATAAATAATAACAAAAATATTGTAAAGTGGAGAAAGCGAGAGCGCGCGAATGCACTCAAGCAAACACAAACAGCACAGCACGATGCGTATTTTTTTTAAAATTGACAAAATAAATCAAAAATAAATCAAAAATAAAAATAAGTGGAAAAGGCGAGAGTGCGCGAGCACACAGGAGCAAAGACAAGCAGCGCAGCTTGATGTGTAGTAAAAAAAATAATAAATAGACAACTGGTCGACCTCATTAGAAATAAAAACCCAAAAGATTAGATAGACAAACAAACAAACACATAAATGTGGAGATGGGCAGTGCGCGCAGGAGCAAAGGTAAACAGAAGACAGACCTGAATCCTTATCTTTACACGGTCGACCTCAGAACTTTGTTCAGTTTGTCTCGGTGACGGATAATGGAAGGAAGGGCAGGCAACTGGTCGACTTCATTTAAATAAACAAATAAAAAATAAGATAAACTCTGAGGAATAGATAAATAATAACAAAAAAATTGTAAAGTGGAGAAAGCGAGAGCGCGCGAATGCACTCAAGCAAACACAAACAGCACAGCACGATGCGTATTTTTTTTTAATTGACAAAATAAATCAAAATAAATCAAAAATAAAAATAAGTGGAAAAGGCGAGAGTGCGCGAGCACACAGGAGCAAAGACAAGCAGCGCAGCTTGATGCGTAGTAAAAAAATAATAAATAGACAACTGGTCGACCTCATTAGAAATAAAAACCCAAAAGATTAGATAGACAAACAAACAAACACATAAATGTGGAGAGAAGGGCAGTGTGCGCAGGAGTAAAGGTAAACAGCAGACAGACCTGAATCCTTATCTTTACAAGGTCGACCTCAGAACTTTGTTCAGTTTGTCTCGGTGACGGATAATGGAAGGAAGGGCAGGCAACTGGTCGACTTCATTTAAATAAACAAATAAAAAATAAGATAAACTCTCAGGAATAGATAAATAATAACAAAAATATTGTAAACTGGAGAAAGCGAGTGCGCGCGAATGCACTCAAGCAAACACAAACAGCACAGCACGATGCGTATTTTTTTTAAAATTGACAAAATAAATCAAAAATAAATCAAAAATAAAAATAAGTGGAAAAGGCGAGAGTGCGCGAGCACACAGGAGCAAAGACAAGCAGCGCAGCTTGATGTGTTGTAAAAAAAATAATAAATAGACAACTGGTCGACCTCATTAGAAATAAAAACCCAAAAGATTAGATAGACAAACAAACAAACACATAAATGTGGAGATGGGCAGTGCGCGCAGGAGCAAAGGTAAACAGCAGACAGACCTGAATCCTTATCTTTACACGGTCGACCTCAGAACTTTGTTCAGTTTGTCTCGGTGACGGATAATGGAAGGAAGGGCAGGCAACTGGTCGACTTCATTTAAATAAACAAATAAAAAATAAGATAAACTCTCAGGAATAGATAAATAATAACAAAAAAATTGTAAAGTGGAGAAAGCGAGAGCGCGCGAATGTACTCAAGCAAACACAAACAGCACAGCACGATGCGTATTTTTTTAAAATTGACAAAATAAATCAAAAATAAATCAAAAATAAAAATAAGTGGAAAAGGCGAGAGTGCGCGAGCACACAGGAGCAAAGACAAGCAGCGCAGCTTGATGCGTACTAAAAAAAATAATAAATAGACAACTGGTCGACCTCATTAGAAATAAAAACCCAAAAGATTAGGTAGACAAACAAACAAACACATAAATGTGGAGAGAAGGGCAGTGCGCGCAGGAGCAAAGGTAAACAGCAGACAGACCTGAATCCTTATCTTTACAAGGTCGACCTCAGAACATTGTTCAGTTTGTCTCGGTGACGGATAATGGAAGGAAGGGCAGGCAACTGGTCGACTTCATTTAAATAAACAAATAAAAAATAAGATAAACTCTCAGGAATAGATAAATAATAACAAAAAAATTGTAAAGTGGAGAAAGCGAGAGCGCGCGAATGCACTCAAGCAAACACAAACAGCACAGCACGATGCATATTTTTTTTTAAATTGACAAAATAAATCAAAAATAAATCAAAAATAAAAATAAGTGGAAAAGGCGAGAGTGCGCGAGCACACAGGAGCAAAGACAAGCAGCGCAGCTTGATGCGTAGTAAAAAAAATAATAGACAACTGGTCGACCTCATTAGAAATAAAAACCCAAAAGATTAGATAGACAAACAAACAAACACATAAATGTGGAGAGAAGGGCAGTGTGCGCAGGAGCAAATGTAAACAGCAGACAGACGTGAATCCTTATCTTTACAAGGTCGACCTCAGAACTTTGTTCAGTTTGTCTCGGTGACGGATAATGGAAGGAAGGGCAGGCAACTGGTCGACTTCATTTAAATAAACAAATAAAAAATAAGATAAACTCTCAGGAATGGATAAATAATAACAAAAATTGTAAAGTGGAGAAAGCGTGAGCGCGCGAATGCACTCAAGCAAACACAAACAGCACAGCACGATGCGTATTTTTTTTTAAATTGACAAAATAAATCAAAAATAAATCAAAAATAAAAATAAGTGGAAAAGGCGAGAGTGCGCGAGCACACAGGAGCAAAGACAAGCAGCGCAGCTTGATGCGTAGTAAAAAAAATAATAAATAGACAACTGATCGACCTCATTAGAAATAAAAACCCAAAAGATTAGATAGACAAACAAACACATAAATGTGGAGATGGGAAGTGCGCGCAGGAGCAAAGGTAAACAGCAGACAGACCTGAATCCTTATCTTTACAAGGTCGACCTCAGAACTTTGTTCAGTTTGTCTCGGTGACCGATAATGGAAGGAAGGGCAGGCAACTGGTCGACTTCATTTAAATAAACAAATAAAAAATAAGATAAACTCTCAGGAATAGATAAATAATAACAAAAAAATTGCAAAGTGGAGAAATCGAGAGCGCGCGAATGCACTCAAGCAAACACAAACAGCACAGCACGATGCGTATTTTTCTTTAAAATTGACAAAATAAATCAAAAATAAATCAAAAATAAAAATAAGTGGAAAAAGCGAGAGTGCGCGAGCACACAGGAGCAAAGACAAGCAGCGCAGCCTGATGCGTAGTAAAAAAAATAATAAATAGACAACTGGTCGACCTCATTAGAAATAAAAACCCAAAAGATTAGATAGACAAACAAACAAACACATAAATGTGGAAAGAAGGGCAGTGCGCGCAGGAGCAAAGGTATACAGCAGACAGACCTGAATCCTTATCTTTACAAGGTCGACCTCAGAACTTTGTTCAGTTTGTCTCGGTGACGGATAATGGAAGGAAGGGCAGGCAACTGGTCGACTTCATTTAAATAAAAAAATAAAAAATAAGATAAACTCTCAGGAATAGATAAATAATAACAAAAAAATTGTAAAGTGGAGAAAGCGAGAGCGCGCGAATGCACTCAAGCAAACACAAACAGCACAGCATGATGCGTATTTTTTTTTAACATTGACAAAATAAATCAAAAATAAAAATAAGTGGAAAAGGCGAGAGTGCGCGAGCACACAGGAGCAAAGACAAGCAGCGCAGCTTGATGCGTAGTAAAAAAAAATAATAAATAGACAACTGGTCGACCTCATTAGAAATAAAAACCCAAAAGATTAGATAGACAAACAAACAAACACATAAATGTGGAGAGAAGGGCAGGGCGCGCAGGAGCAAAGGTAACCAGCAGACAGTCCTGAATCCTTATCTTTACACGGTCGACCTCAGAACTTTGTTCAGTTTGTCTCGGTGACGGATAATGGAAGGAAGGGCAGGCAACTGGTCGACTTCATTTAAATAAACAAATAAAAAATAAGATAAACTCTGAGGAATAGATAAATAATAACAAAAAAATTGTAAAGTGGAGAAAGCGGAGAGCGCGCGAATGCACTCAAGCAAACACAAACAGCACAGCACGATGCGTATTTTTTTTTAATTGACAAAATAAATCAAAAATAAATCAAAAATAAAAATAAGTGGAAAAGGCGAGAGTGCGCGAGCACACAGGAGCAAAGACAAGCAGCGCAGCTTGATGCGTAGTAAAAAAAATAATAAATAGACAACTGGTCGACCTCATTAGAAATAAAAACCCAAAAGATTAGATAGACAAACAAACAAACACATAAATGTGGAGAGAAGGGCAGTGTGCGCAGGAGTAAAGGTAAACAGCAGACAGACCTGAATCCTTATCTTTACAAGGTCGACCTCAGAACTTTGTTCAGTTTGTCTCGGTGACGGATAATGGAAGGAAGGGCAGGCAACTGGTCGACTTCATTTAAATAAACAAATAAAAAATAAGATAAACTCTCAGGAATAGATAAATAATAACAAAAATATTGTAAAGTGGAGAAAGCGAGTGCGCGCGAATGCACTCAAGCAAACACAAACAGCACAGCACGATGCGTATTTTTTTTAAAATTGACAAAATAAATCAAAAATAAATCAAAAATAAAAATAAGTGGAAAAGGCGAGAGTGCGCGAGCACACAGGAGCAAAGACAAGCAGCGCAGCTTGATGTGTTGTAAAAAAAATAATAAATAGACAACTGGTCGACCTCATTAGAAATAAAAACCCAAAAGATTAGATAGACAAACAAACAAACACATAAATGTGGAGATGGGCAGTGCGCGCAGGAGCAAAGGTAAACAGCAGACAGACCTGAATCCTTATCTTTACACGGTCGACCTCAGAACTTTGTTCAGTTTGTCTCGGTGACGGATAATGGAAGGAAGGGCAGGCAACTGGTCGACTTCATTTAAATAAACAAATAAAAAATAAGATAAACTCTCAGGAATAGATAAATAATAACAAAAAAATTGTAAAGTGGAGAAAGCGAGAGCGCGCGAATGTACTCAAGCAAACACAAACAGCACAGCACGATGCGTATTTTTTTAAAATTGACAAAATAAATCAAAAATAAATCAAAAATAAAAATAAGTGGAAAAGGCGAGAGTGCGCGAGCACACAGGAGCAAAGACAAGCAGCGCAGCTTGATGCGTACTAAAAAAATAATAAATAGACAACTGGTCGACCTCATTAGAAATAAAAACCCAAAAGATTAGGTAGACAAACAAACAAACACATAAATGTGGAGAGAAGGGCAGTGCGCGCAGGAGCAAAGGTAAACAGCAGACAGACCTGAATCCTTATCTTTACAAGGTCGACCTCAGAACATTGTTCAGTTTGTCTCGGTGACGGATAATGGAAGGAAGGGCAGGCAACTGGTCGACTTCATTTAAATAAACAAATAAAAAATAAGATAAACTCTCAGGAATAGATAAATAATAACAAAAAAATTGTAAAGTGGAGAAAGCGAGAGCGCGCGAATGCACTCAAGCAAACACAAACAGCACAGCACGATGCATATTTTTTTTTAAATTGACAAAATAAATCAAAAATAAATCAAAAATAAAAATAAGTGGAAAAGGCGAGAGTGCGCGAGCACACAGGAGCAAAGACAAGCAGCGCAGCTTGATGCGTAGTAAAAAAAATAATAGACAACTGGTCGACCTCATTAGAAATAAAAACCCAAAAGATTAGATAGACAAACAAACAAACACATAAATGTGGAGAGAAGGGCAGTGTGCGCAGGAGCAAATGTAAACAGCAGACAGACGTGAATCCTTATCTTTACAAGGTCGACCTCAGAACTTTGTTCAGTTTGTCTCGGTGACGGATAATGGAAGGAAGGGCAGGCAACTGGTCGACTTCATTTAAATAAACAAATAAAAAATAAGATAAACTCTCAGGAATGGATAAATAATAACAAAAATTGTAAAGTGGAGAAAGCGTGAGCGCGCGAATGCACTCAAGCAAACACAAACAGCACAGCACGATGCGTATTTTTTTTTAAATTGACAAAATAAATCAAAAATAAATCAAAAATAAAAATAAGTGGAAAAGGCGAGAGTGCGCGAGCACACAGGAGCAAAGACAAGCAGCGCAGCTTGATGCGTAGTAAAAAAAATAATAAATAGACAACTGATCGACCTCATTAGAAATAAAAACCCAAAAGATTAGATAGACAAACAAACACATAAATGTGGAGATGGGAAGTGCGCGCAGGAGCAAAGGTAAACAGCAGACAGACCTGAATCCTTATCTTTACAAGGTCGACCTCAGAACTTTGTTCAGTTTGTCTCGGTGACCGATAATGGAAGGAAGGGCAGGCAACTGGTCGACTTCATTTAAATAAACAAATAAAAAATAAGATAAACTCTCAGGAATAGATAAATAATAACAAAAAAATTGCAAAGTGGAGAAATCGAGAGCGCGCGAATGCACTCAAGCAAACACAAACAGCACAGCACGATGCGTATTTTTCTTTAAAATTGACAAAATAAATCAAAAATAAATCAAAAATAAAAATAAGTGGAAAAAGCGAGAGTGCGCGAGCACACAGGAGCAAAGACAAGCAGCGCAGCCTGATGCGTAGTAAAAAAAATAATAAATAGACAACTGGTCGACCTCATTAGAAATAAAAACCCAAAAGATTAGATAGACAAACAAACAAACACATAAATGTGGAAAGAAGGGCAGTGCGCGCAGGAGCAAAGGTATACAGCAGACAGACCTGAATCCTTATCTTTACAAGGTCGACCTCAGAACTTTGTTCAGTTTGTCTCGGTGACGGATAATGGAAGGAAGGGCAGGCAACTGGTCGACTTCATTTAAATAAAAAAATAAAAATAAGATAAACTCTCAGGAATAGATAAATAATAACAAAAAAATTGTAAAGTGGAGAAAGCGAGAGCGCGCGAATGCACTCAAGCAAACACAAACAGCACAGCATGATGCGTATTTTTTTTTAACATTGACAAAATAAATCAAAAATAAAAATAAGTGGAAAAGGCGAGAGTGCGCGAGCACACAGGAGCAAAGACAAGCAGCGCAGCTTGATGCGTAGTAAAAAAAATAATAAATAGACAACTGGTCGACCTCATTAGAAATAAAAACCCAAAAGATTAGATAGACAAACAAACAAACACATAAATGTGGAGAGAAGGGCAGGGCGCGCAGGAGCAAAGGTAACCAGCAGACAGTCCTGAATCCTTATCTTTACACGGTCGACCTCAGAACTTTGTTCAGTTTGTCTCGGTGACGGATAATGGAAGGAAGGGCAGGCAACTGGTCGACTTCATTTAAATAAACAAATAAAAAATAAGATAAACTCTGAGGAATAGATAAATAATAACAAAAAAATTGTAAAGTGGAGAAAGCGAAGAGCGCGGCGAATGCACTCAAGCCAAACACAAACAGCACAGCACGATGCGTATTTTTTTTTAATTGACAAAATAAATCAAAAATAAATCAAAAATAAAATAAGTGGAAAAGGCGAGAGTGCGCGAGCACACAGGAGCAAAGACAAGCAGCGCAGCTTGATGCGTAGTAAAAAAAATAATAAATAGACAACTGGTCGACCTCATTAGAAATAAAAACCCAAAAGATTAGATAGACAAACAAACAAACACATAAATGTGGAGAGAAGGGCAGTGTGCGCAGGAGTAAAGGTAAACAGCAGACAGACCTGAATCTTATCTTTACAAGGTCGACCTCAGAACTTTGTTCAGTTTGTCTCGGGTGACGGATAATGGAAGGAAGGGCAGGCAACTGGTCGACTTCATTTAAATAAACAAATAAAAAATAAGATAAACTCTCAGGAATAGATAAATAATAACAAAAATATTGTAAAGTGGAGAAAGCGATGTGCGCGCGAATGCACTCAAGCAAACACAAACAGCACAGCACGATGCGTATTTTTTTTAAATTGACAAAATAAATCAAAAATAAATCAAAATAAAAATAAGTGGAAAAGGCGAGAAGTGCGCGAGCACACAGGAGCAAAGACAAGCAGCGCAGCTTGATGTGTTGTAAAAAAAATAATAAATAGACAACTGGTCGACCTCATTAGAAATAAAAACCCAAAAGATTAGATAGAAAACAAACAAACACATAAATGTGGAGATGGGCAGTGCGCGCAGGAGCAAAGGTAAACAGCAGACAGACCTGAATCTTATCTTTACACGGTCGACCTCAGAACTTTGTTCAGTTTGTCTCGGTGACGATAATGGAAGGAAGGGCAGGCAACTGGTCGACTTCATTTAAATAAACAAATAAAAAATAAGATAAACTCTCAGGAATAGATAAATAATAACAAAAAAATTGTTAAAGTGGAGAAAGCGAGGAGCGCGCGAATGCACTCAAGCAAACACAAACAGCACAGCACGATGCGTATTTTTTTAAAATTGACAAAATAAATCAAAAATAAATCAAAATAAAAATAAGTGGAAAAGGCGAGGAGTGCGCGAGCACACAGGAGCAAAGACAAGCAGCGCAGCTTGATGCGTACTAAAAAAATAATAAATAGACAACTGGTCGACCTCATTAGAAATAAAAACCCAAAAGATTAGGTAGACAAACAAACAAACACATAAAATGTGGAAGAGAAGGGCAGTGCGCGCAGGAGCAAAGGTAAACAGCAGACAGACCTGAATCCTTATCTTTACAAGGTCGACCTCAGAACATTGTTCAGTTTGTCTCGGTGACGGATAATGGAAGGAAGGGCAGGCAACTGGTCGACTTCATTTAAATAAACAAATAAAAAATAAGATAAACTCTCAGGAATAGATAAATAATAACAAAAAAATTGTAAAGTGGAGAAAGCGGAGAGCGCGCGAATGCACTCAAGCAAACACAAACAGCACAGCACGATGCATATTTTTTTTTAAATTGACAAAATAAATCAAAAATAAATCAAAAATAAAAATAAGTGGAAAAGGCGAGAGTGCGCGAGCACACAGGAGCAAAGACAAGCAGCGCAGCTTGATGCGTAGTAAAAAAAATAATAGACAACTGGTCGACCTCATTAGAAATAAAAACCCAAAAGATTAGATAGACAAACAAACAAACACATAAATGTGGAGAGAAGGGCAGTGTGCGCAGGAGCAAATGTAAACAGCAGACAGACGTGAATCCTTATCTTTACAAGGTCGACCTCAGAACTTTGTTCAGTTTGTCTCGGTGACGGATAATGGAAGGAAGGGCAGGCAACTGGTCGACTTCATTTAAATAAACA
>NW_025957832.1:0-34688 GCF_023159225.1 Perognathus longimembris pacificus
AAACAGCAGACAGACCTGAATCCTTATCTTTACAAGGTCGACCTCAGAACTTTGTTCAGTTTGTCTCGGTGACGGATAATGGAAGGAAGGGGCAGGCAACTGGTCGACTTCATTTAAATAAACAAATAAAAAATAGATAAACTCTCAGGAATAGATAAATAATAACAAAAAAATTGTAAAGTGGAGAAAGCGAGAGCGCGCGAATGCACTCAAGCAAACACAAACAGCACAGCACGATGCGTATTTTTTTTTAAATTGACAAAATAAATCAAAAATAAATATAAGTGGAAAAGGCGAGAGTGCGCGAGCACACAGGAGCAAAGACAAGCAGCGCAGCTTGATGCGTAGTAAAAAAAAATAATAAATAAACAACTGGTCGACCTCATTAGAAATAAAAACCCCAAAGATTAGATAGACAAACAAACAAACACATAAATGTGGAGAGAAGGGCAGTGCGCGCAGGAGCAAAGGTAAACAGCAGACAGACCTGAATCCTTATCTTTACAAGGTCGACCTCAGAACTTTGTTCAGTTTGTCTCGGTGACGGATAATGGAAGGAAGGGCAGGCAACTGGTCGACTTCATTTAAATAAACAAATAAAATATAAGATAAACTCTCAGGAATAGATAAATAATAACAAAAAATTGTAATGTGGAGAAAGCGAGAGCGCGCGAATGCACTCAAGCAAACACAAACAGCACAGCACGATGCGTATTTTTTTTAAAAATTGACAAAATAAATCAAAAATAAATCAAAAATAAAAATAAGTGGAAAAGGCGAGAGTGCGCGAGCACACAGGAGCAAAGACAAGCAGCGCAGCTTGATGCGTAGTAAAAAAAAATAATAAATAGACAACTGGTCCACCTCATTAGAAATAAAAACCCAAAAGATTAGATAGACAAACAAACAAACACATAATGTGGAGAGAAGGCCAGTGCGCGCAGAGCAAAGGTAAACAGCAGACAGACCTGAATCCTTATCTTTACAAGGTCAACCTCAGAACTTTGTTCAGTTTGTCTCGGTGACGGATAATGGAAGGAAGGGCAGGCAACTGGTCGACTTCATTTAAATAAACAAATAAAAAATAAGATAAACTCTCAGGAATAGATAAATAATAACAAAAAAATTGTAAAGTGGAGAAAGCGAGAGCGCGCGAATGCACTCAAGCAAACACAAACAGCACAGCACGATGCGTATTTTTTTTTAAATTGACAAAATAAATCAAAAATAAAAATAAGTGGAAAAGGCGAGAGTGCGCGAGCACACAGGAGCAAAGACAAGCAGCGCAGCTTGATGCGTAGTAAAAAAAATAATAAATAGACAACTGGTCGACCTCATTAGAAATAAAAACCCAAAAGATTAGATAGACAAACAAACAAACACATAAATGTGGAGAGAAGGGCAGTGCGCGCAGGAGCAAAGGTAAAACAGCAGACAGACCTGAATCCTTATCTTTACAAGGTCGACCTCAGAACTTTGTTCAGTTTGTCTCCGTGACGGATAATGGAAGGAAGGGCAGGCAACTGGTCGACTTCATTTAAATAAACAAATAAAAAATAGATAAACTCTCAGGAATAGATAAATAATAACAAAAAAATTGTAAAGTGGAGAAAGCGAGAGCGCGCGAATGCACTCAAGCAAACACAAACAGCACAGCACGATGCGTATTTTTTTTTAAATTGACAAAATAAATCAAAAATAAATATAAGTGGAAAAGGCGAGAGTGCGCGAGCACACAGGAGCAAAGACAAGCAGCGCAGCTTGATGCGTAGTAAAAAAAATAATAAATAGGACAACTGGTCGACCTCATTAGAAATAAAAACCCAAAAGATTAGATAGACAAACAAACAAACACATAAATGTGGAGAGAAGGGCAGTGCGCGCAGGAGCAAAGGTAAACAGCAGACAGACCTGAATCCTTATCTTTACAAGGTCGACCTCAGAACTTGTTCAGTTTGTCTCGGTGACGGATAATGGAAGGAAGGGCAGGCAACTGGTCGACTTCATTTAAATAAACAAATAAAAATATAAGATAAACCCTCAGGAATAGATAAATAATAACAAAAAATTGTAATGTGGAGAAAGCGAGAGCGCGCGAATGCACTCAAGCAAACACAAACAGCACAGCACGATGCGTATTTTTTTAAAAATTGACAAAATAAATCAAAAATAAATCAAAAATAAAAATAAGTGGAAAAGGCGAGAGTGCGCGAGCACACAGGAGCAAAGACAAGCAGCGCAAGCTTGATGCGTAGTAAAAAAAATAATAAATAGACAACTGGTCCACCTCATTAGAAATAAAAACCCAAAAGATTAGATAGACAAACAAACAAACACATAAATGTGGAGAGAAGGCCAGTGCGCGCAGGAGCAAAGGTAAACAGCAGACAGACCTGAATCCTTATCTTTACAAGGTCAACCTCAGAACTTTGTTCAGTTTGTCTCGGTGACAGATAATGGAAGGAAGGGCAGGCAACTGGTCGACTTCATTTAATAAACAAATAAAAAATAAGATAAACTCTCAGGAATCGATAAATAATAACAAAAAAATTGTAAAGTGGAGAAAGCGAGAGCGCGCGAATGCACTCAAGCAAACACAAACAGCACAGCACGATGCGTATTTTTTTTTAAATTGACAAAATAGATCAAAAATAAAAATAAGTGGAAAAGGCGAGAGTGCGCGAGCACACAGGAGCAAAGACAAGCAGCGCAGCTTGATGCGTAGTAAAAAAAATAATAAATAGACAACTGGTCGACCTCATTAGAAATAAAAACCCAAAAGATTAGATAGACAAACAAACAAACACATAAATGTGGAGAGAAGGGCAGTGCGCGCAGGAGCAAAGGTAAACAGCAGACAGACCTGAATCCTTATCTTTACAAGGTCGACCTCAGAACTTTGTTCAGTTTGTCTCGGTGACGGATAATGGAAGGAAGGGCAGGCAACTGGTCGACTTCATTTAAATAAACAAATAAAAAATAACATAAACTCTCAGGAATAGATAAATAATAACAAAAAAATTGTAAAGTGGAGAAAGCAAGAGCGCGCGAATGCACTCAAGCAAACACAAACAGCACAGCACGATGCCTACTTTCTTTTTAAATTGACAAAATAAATCAATAATAAAAATAAGTGGAAAATGCGAGAGTGTGCGAGCACACAGGAGCAAAGACAAGCAGCGCAGCTTGATGCGTAGTAAAAAAAATAATAAATAGACAACTGGTCGACCTCATTAGAAATAAAAACCCAAAAGATTAGATAGACAAACAAACAAACACATAAATGTGGAGAGAAGGGCAGTGCGCGCAGGAGCAAAGGTAAACAGCAGACAGACCTGAATCCTTACCTTTACAAGGTCGACCTCAGAACTTTGTTCAGTTTGTCTCGGTGACGGATAATGGAAGGAAGGGCAGGCAACTGGTCGACTTCATTTAAATAAACAAATAAAAAATAAGATAAACTCTCAGGAATAGATAAATAATAACAAAAAAATTGTAAAGTGGAGAAAGCGAGAGCGCGCGAATGCACTCAAGCAAACACAAACAGCACAGCACGATGCGTATTTTTTTAAATTGACAAAATAAATCAAAAATAAATCAAAAATAAATATAAGTGGAAAAGGCGAGAGTGCGCGAGCACACAGGAGCAAAGACAAGCAGCGCAGCTTGATGCGTAGTAAAAAAAAATAATAAATAGACAACTGGTCGACCTCATTAGAAATAAAAACCCAAAAGATTAGATAGACAAACAAACAAACACATAAATGTGGAGAGAAGGGCAGTGCGCGCAGGAGCAAAGGTAAACAGCAGACAGACCTGAATCCTTATCTTTACAACGTCGACCTCAGAACTTTGTTCAGTTTGTCTCGGTGACGGATAATGGAAGGAAGGACAGGCAACTGGTCGACTTCATTTAAATAAACAAATAAAAAATAAGATAAACTCTCAGGAATACATAAATAATAACAAAAAATTGTAAAGTGGAGAAAGCGAGAGCTCGCGAATGCACTCAAGCAAACACAAACAGCACAGCACGATGCGTATTTTTTTTAAAATTGACAAAATAAATCAAAAATAAATCAAAAATAAAAATAAGTGGAAAAGGCGAGAGTGCGAGAGCACACAGGAGCAAAGACAAGCAGCGCAGCGTGATGCGTAGTAAAAAAAATAATAAATAGACAACTGGTCGACCTCATTAGAAATAAAAACCCAAAAGATTAGATAGACAAACAAACAAACACATAAATGTGGAGAGAAGGGCAGTGCGCGCAGGAGCAAAGGTAAACAGCAGACAGACCTGAATCCTTATCTTTACAAGGTCGACCTCAGAACTTTGTTCAGTTTGTCTCGGTGACGGATAATGGAAGGAAGGGCAGGCAACTGGTCGACTTCATTTAAATAAACAAATAAAAAATAAGATAAACTCTCAGGAATAGATAAATAATAACAAAAAAATTGTAAAGTGGAGAAAGCGAGAGCGCGCGAATGCACTCAAGCAAACACAAACAGCACAGCACGATGCGTATTTTTTTTAAATTGACAAAATAAAACAAAAATAAATCAAAAGTAAAAATAAGTGGAAAAGGCGAGAGTGCGCGAGCACACAGGAGCAAAGACAAGCAGCGCAGCTTGATGCGTAGTAAAAAAAATAATAATTAGACAACTGGTCGACCTCATTAGAAATAAAAACCCAAAAGATTAGATAGACAAACAAACAAACACATAAATGTGGAGAGAAGGGCAGTGCGCGCAGGAGCAAAGGTAAACAGCAGACAGACCTGAATCCTTATCTTTACAAGGTCGACCTCAGAACTTTGTTCAGTTTGTCTCGGTGACGGATAATGGAAGGAAGGGCAGGCAACTGGTCGACTTCATTTAAATAAACAAATAAAAAATAAGATAAACTCTCAGGAATAGATAAATAATAACAAAAAAATTGTAAAGTGGAGAAAGCGAGAGCGCGCGAATGCACTCAAGCAAACACAAACAGCACAGCACGATGCGTATTTTTTTTTAAATTGACAAAATAAATAAAAAATAAATATAAGTGGAAAAAGCGAGAGTGCGCGAGCACACAGGAGCAAAGACAAGCAGCGCAGCTTGATGCGTAGTAAAAAAAAATAATAAATAGACAACTGGTCGACCTCATTAGAAATAAAAACCCAAAAGATTAGATAGACAAACAAACAAACACATAAATGTGGAGAGAAGGGCAGTGCGCGCAGGAGCAAAGGTAAACAGCAGACAGACCTGAATCATTATCTTTACAACGTCGACCTCAGAACTTTGTTCAGTTTGTCTCGGTGACGGATAATGGAAGGAAGGGCAGGCAACTGGTCGACTTCATTTAAATAAACAAATAAAAAATAAGATAAACTCTCAGGAATAGATAAATAATAACAAAAAATTGTAAAGTGGAGAAAGCGAGAGCGCGCGAATGCACTCAAGCAAACACAAACAGCACAGCACGATGCGTATTTTTTTTTAAATTGACAAAATAAATCAAAAATAAATCAAAAATAAAAATAAGTGGAAAAGGCGAGAGTGCGAGAGCACACAGGAGCAAAGACAAGCAGCGCAGCTTGATGCGTAGTAAAAAAAATTATAAATAGACAACTGGTCGACCTCATTAGAAATAAAAACCCAAAAGATTAGATAGACAAACAAACAAACACATAAATGTGGAGAGAAGGGCAGTGCGCGCAGGAGCAAAGGTAAACAGCAGACAGACCTGAATCCTTATCTTTACAAGGTCGACCTCAGAACTTTGTTCAGTTTGTCTCGGTGACGGATAATGGAAGGAAGGGCAGGCAACTGGTCGACTTCATTTAAATAAACAAATAAAAAATAAGATAAACTCTCAGGAATAGATAAATAATAACAAAAAAATTGTAAAGTGGAGCAAGCGAGAGCGCGCGAATGCACTCAAGCAAACACAAACAGCACAGCACGATGCGTATTTTTTTTTAAATTGACAAAATAAAACAAAAATAAATCAAAAGTAAAAATAAGTGGAAAAGGCGAGAGTGCGCGAGCACACAGGAGCAAAGACAAGCAGCGCAGCTTGATGCGTAGTAAAAAAAAAAAAAAATAGACAACTGGTCGCCCTCATTAGAAATAAAAACCCAAAAGATTAGATAGACAAACAAACAAACACATAAATGTGGAGAGAAGGGCAGTGCGCGCAGGAGCAAAGGTAAACAGCAGACAGACCTGAATCCTTATCTTTACAAGGTCAACCTCAGAACTTTGTTCAGTATGTCTCGGTGACGGATAATGGAAGGAAGGGCAGGCAACTGGTCGACTTCATTTAAATAAACAAATAAAAAATAAGATAAACTCTCAGGAATAGATAAATAATAACAAAAAAATTGTAAAGTGGAGAAAGCGAGAGCGCGCGAATGCACTCAAGCAAACACAAACAGCACAGCACGATGCGTATTTTTTTTTAAATTGACAAAATAAATCAAAAATAAAAATAAGTGGAAAAGGCGAGAGTGCGCGAGCACACAGGAGCAAAGACAAGCAGCGCAGCTTGATGCATAGTAAAAAAAATAATAAATAGACAACTGGTCGACCTCATTAGAAATAAAAACCCAAAAGATTAGATAGACAAACAAACAAACACATAAATGTGGAGAGAAGGGCAGTGCGCGCAGGAGCAAAGGTAAACAGCAGACAGACCTGAATCCTTATCTTTACAAGGTCGACCTCAGAACTTTGTTCAGTTTGTCTCCGTGACGGATAATGGAAGGAAGGGCAGGCAACTGGTCGACTTCATTTAAATAAACAAATAAAAAATAAGATAAACTCTCAGGAATAGATAAATAATAACAAAAAAATTGTAAAGTGGAGAAAGAGAGAGCGCGCGAATGCACTCAAGCAAACACAAACAGCACAGCACGATGCGTATTTTTTTTTAAATTGACAAAATAAATCAAAAATAAATATAAGTGGAAAAGGCGAGAGTGCGCGAGCACACAGGAGCAAAGACAAGCAGCGCAGCTTGATGCGTAGTAAAAAAAAATAATAAATAGACAACTGGTCGACCTCATTAGAAATAAAAACCCAAAAGATTAGATAGACAAACAAACAAACACATAAATGTGGAGAGAAGGGCAGTGCGCGCAGGAGCAAAGGTAAACAGCAGACAGACCTGAATCCTTATCTTTACAAGGTCGACCTCAGAACTTTGTTCAGTTTGTCTCGGTGACGGATAATGGAAGGAAGGGCAGGCAACTGGTCGACTTCATTTAAATAAACAAATAAAATATAAGATAAACTCTCAGGAATAGATAAATAATAACAAAAAATTGTAATGTGGAGAAAGCGAGAGCGCGCGAATGCACTCAAGCAAACACAAACAGCACAGCACGATGCGTATTTTTTTTAAAAATTGACAAAATAAATCAAAAATAAATCAAAAATAAAAATAAGTGGAAAAGGCGAGAGTGCGCGAGCACACAGGAGCAAAGACAAGCAGCGCAGCTTGATGCGTAGTAAAAAAAATAATAAATAGACAACTGGTCCACCTCATTAGAAATAAAAACCCAAAAGATTAGATAGACAAACAAACAAACACATAAATGTGGAGAGAAGGCCAGTGCGCGCAGGAGCAAAGGTAAACAGCAGACAGACCTGAATCCTTATCTTTACAAGGTCGACCTCAGAACTTTGTTCAGTTTGTCTCGGTGACGGATAATGGAAGGAAGGGCAGGCAACTGGTCGACTTCATTTAAATAAACAAAAAAAAAATAAGATAAACTCTCAGGAATCGATAAATAATAACAAAAAAATTGTAAAGTGGAGAAAGCGAGAGCGCGCGAATGCACTCAAGCAAACACAAACAGCACAGCACGATGCGTATTTTTTTTAAATTGACAAAATAAATCAAAAATAAAAATAAGTGGAAAAGGCGAGAGTGCGCGAGCACACAGGAGCAAAGACAAGCAGCGCAGCTTGATGCGTAGTAAAAAAAATAATAAATAGACAACTGGTCGACCTCATTAGAAATAAAAACCCAAAAGATTAGATAGACAAACAAACAAACACATAAATGTGGAGAGAAGGGCAGTGCGCGCAGGAGCAAAGGTAAACAGCAGACAGACCTGAATCCTTATCTTTACAAGGTCGACCTCAGAACTTTGTTCAGTTTGTCTCGGTGACGGATAATGGAAGGAAGGGCAGGCAACTGGTCGACTTCATTTAAATAAACAAATAAAAAATAACATAAACTCTCAGGAATAGATAAATAATAACAAAAAAATTGTAAAGTGGAGAAAGCAAGAGCGCGCGAATGCACTCAAGCAAACACAAACAGCACAGCACGATGCCTACTTTCTTTTTAAATTGACAAAATAAATCAATAATAAAAATAAGTGGAAAATGCGAGAGTGTGCGAGCACACAGGAGCAAAGACAAGCAGCGCAGCTTGATGCGTAGTAAAAAAAATAATAAATAGACAACTGGTCGACCTCATTAGAAATAAAAACCCAAAAGATTAGATAGACAAACAAACAAACACATAAATGTGGAGAGAAGGGCAGTGCGCGCAGGAGCAAAGGTAAACAGCAGACAGACCTGAATCCTTATCTTTACAAGGTCGACCTCAGAACTTTGTTCAGTTTGTCTCGGTGACGGATAATGGAAGGAAGGGCAGGCAACTGGTCGACTTCATTTAAATAAACAAATAAAAAATAAGATAAACTCTCAGGAATAGATAAATAATAACAAAAAAATTGTAAAGTGGAGAAAGCGAGAGCGCGCGAATGCACTCAAGCAAACACAAACAGCACAGCACGATGCGTATTTTTTTTTAAATTGACAAAATAAATCAAAAATAAAAATAAGTGGAAAAGGCGAGAGTGCGCGAGCACACAGGAGCAAAGACAAGCAGCGCAGCTTGATGCGTAGTAAAAAAAATAATAAATAGACAACTGGTCGACCTCATTCGAAATAAAAACCCAAAAGATTAGATAGACAAACAAACAAACACATAAATGTGGAGAGAAGGTCTGTGCGCGCAGTAGCAAAGGTAAACAGCAGAGAGACCTGAATCCTTATCTTTACAAGGTCGACATCAGAACTTTGTTCAGTTTGTCTCGGTGACGGATAATGGAAGGAAGGGAAGGCAACTGGTCGACTTCATTTAAATAAACAAATAAAAAATAAGATAAACTCTCAGGAATAGATAAATAATAACAAAAATATTGTAAAGTGGAGAAAGCGAGAGCGCGCGAATGCACTCAAGCAAACACAAACAGCACAGCACGATGCGTATTTTTTTAAATTGACAAAATAAATCAAAAATAAATCAAAAATAAATATAAGTGGAAAAGGCGAGAGTGCGCGAGCACACAGGAGCAAAGACAAGCAGCGCAGCTTGATGCGTAGTAAAAAAAAATAATAAATAGACAACTGGTCGACCTCATTAGAAATAAAAACCCAAAAGATTAGATAGACAAACAAACAAACACATAAATGTGGAGAGAAGGGCAGTGCGCGCAGGAGCAAAGGTAAACAGCAGACAGACCTGAATCCTTATCTTTACAACGTCGACCTCAGAACTTTGTTCAGTTTGTCTCGGTGACGGATAATGGAAGGAAGGGCAGGCAACTGGTCGACTTCATTTAAATAAACAAATAAAAAATAAGATAAACTCTCAGGAATACATAAATAATAACAAAAAATTGTAAAGTGGAGAAAGCGAGAGCTCGCGAATGCACTCAAGCAAACACAAACAGCACAGCACGATGCGTATTTTTTTTAAAATTGACAAAATAAATCAAAAATAAATCAAAAATAAAAATAAGTGGAAAAGGCGAGAGTGCGAGAGCACACAGGAGCAAAGACAAGCAGCGCAGCTTGATGCGTAGTAAAATAAATTATAAATAGACAACTGGTCGACCTCATTAGAAATAAAAACCCAAAATATTAGATAGACAAACAAACAAACACATAAATGTGGAGAGAAGGGCAGTGCGCGCAGGAGCAAAGGTAAACAGCAGACAGACCTGAATCCTTATCTTTACAAGGTCGACCTCAGAACTTTGTTCAGTTTGTCTCGGTGACGGATAATGGAAGGAAGGGCAGGCAACTGGTCGACTTCATTTAAATAAACAAATAAAAAATAAGATAAACTCTCAGGAATAGATAAATAATAACAAAAAAATTGTAATGTGGAGAAAGCGAGAGCGCGCGAATGCACTCAAGCAAACACAAACAGCACAGCACGATGCGTGTTTTTTATTAAATTGACAAAATAAAACAAAAATAAATCAAAAATAAAAATAAGTGCAAATGGCGAGAGTGCGCGAGCACACAGGAGCAAAGACAAGCAGCGCAGCTTGATGCGTAGTAAAAAAAAAAAATAAATAGACAACTGGTCGACCTCATTAAAAATAAAACCCAAAAGATTAGATAGACAAACAAACAAACACATAAATGTGGAGAGAAGGGCAGTGCGCGCAGGAGCAAAGGTAAACAGCAGACAGACCTGAATCCTTATCTTTACAAGGTCGACCTCAGAACTTTGTTCAGTTTGTCTCGGTGACGGATAATGGAAGGAAGGGCAGGCAACTGGTCGACTTCATTTAAATAAACAATTAAAAAATAAGATAAACTCTCAGGAATAGATAAATAATAACAAAAAAATTGTAAAGTGGAGAAAGCGAGAGCGCGCGAATGCACTCAAGCAAACACAAACAGCACAGCACGATGCGTACTTTCTTTTTAAATTGACAAAATAAATCAAAAATAAAAATAAGTGGAAAAGGCGAGAGTGCGCGAGCACACAGGAGCAAAGACAAGCAGCGCAGCTTGATGCGTAGTAAAAAAAATAATAATTAGACAACTGGTCGACCTCATTAGAAATAAAAACACAACAGATTAGATAGAGAAACAAACAAACACATAAATGTGGAGAGAAGGGCAGTGCGCGCAGGAGCAAAGGTAAACAGCAGACAGACCTGAATCCTTATCTTTACAAGGTCGACCTCAGAACTTTGTTCAGTTTGTCTCGGTGACAGATAATGGAAGGAAGGGCAGGCAACTGGTCGACTTCATTTAAATAAACAAATAAAAAATAAGATAAACTCTCAGGAATAGATAAATAATAACAAAAAAATTGTAAAGTGGAGAAAGCGAGAGCGCGCGAATGCACTCAAGCAAACACAAACAGCACAGCACGATGCGTACTTTCTTTTTAAATTGACAAAATAAATCAAAAATAAAAATAAGTGGAAAAGGCGAGAGTGCGCGAGCACACAGGAGCAAAGACAAGCAGCGCAGCTTGATGCGTAGTAAAAAAAATAATAAATAGACAACTGGTCGACCTCATTAGAAATAAAAACCCAAAAGATTAGATAGACAAACAAACAAACACATAAATGTGGAGAGAAGGGCAGTGCGCGCAGGAGCAAAGGTAAACAGCAGACAGACCTGAATCCTTATCTTTACAAGGTCGACCTCAGAACTTTGTTCAGTTTGTCTCGGTGACGGATAATGGAAGGAAGGGCAGGCAACTGGTCGACTTCATTTAAATAAACAAATAAAAAATAAGATAAACTCTCAGGAATAGATAAATAATAACAAAAAAATTGTAAAGTGGAGAAAGCGAGAGCGCGCGAATGCACTCAAGCAAACACAAACAGCACAGCACGATGCGTATTTTTTTTTAAATTGACAAAATAAATAAAAAATAAATATAAGTGGAAAAGGCGAGAGTGCGCGAGCACACAGGAGCAAAGACAAGCAGCGCAGCTTGATGCGTAGTAAAAAAAAATAATAAATAGACAACTGGTCGACCTCATTAGAAATAAAAACCCAAAAGATTAGATAGACAAACAAACAAACACATAAATGTGGAGAGAAGGGCAGTGCGCGCAGGAGCAAAGGTAAACAGCAGACAGACCTGAATCCTTATCTTTACAAGGTCGACCTCAGAACTTTGTTCAGTTTGTCTCGGTGACGGATAATGGAAGGAAGGGCAGGCAACTGGTCGACTTCATTTAAATAAACAAATAAAATATAAGATAAACTCTCAGGAATAGATAAATAATAACAAAAAATTGTAATGTGGAGAAAGCGAGAGCGCGCGAATGCACTCAAGCAAACACAAACAGCACAGCACGATGCGTATTTTTTTTAAAAATTGACAAAATAAATAAAAAATAAATCAAAAATAAAAATAAGTGGAAAAGGCGAGAGTGCGCGAGCACACAGGAGCAAAGACAAGCAGCGCAGCTTGATGCGTAGTAAAAAAAATAATAAATAGACAACTGGTCCACCTCATTAGAAATAAAAACCCAAAAGATTAGATAGACAAACAAACAAACACATAAATGTGGAGAGAAGGCCAGTGCGCGCAGGAGCAAAGGTAAACAGCAGACAGACCTGAATCCTTATCTTTACAAGGTCAACCTCAGAACTTTGTTCAGTTTGTCTCGGTGACGGATAATGGAAGGAAGGGCAGGCAACTGGTCGACTTCATTTAAATAAACAAATAAAAAATAAGATAAACTCTCAGGAATAGATAAATAATAACAAAAAAATTGTAAAGTGGAGAAAGCGAGAGCGCGCGAATGCAATCAAGCAAACACAAACAGCACAGCACGATGCGTATTTTTTTTTAAATTGACAAAATAAATCAAAAATAAAAATAAGTGGAAAAGGCGAGAGTGCGCGAGCACACAGGAGCAAAGACAAGCAGCGCAGCTTGATGCGTAGTAAAAAAAATAATAAATAGACAACTGGTCGACCTCATTAGAAATAAAAACCCAAAAGATGAGATAGACAAACAAACAAACACATAAATGTGGAGAGAAGGGCAGTGCGCGCAGGAGCAAAGGTAAACAGCAGACAGACCTGAATCCTTATCTTTACAAGGTCGACCTCAGAACTTTGTTCAGTTTGTCTCGGTGACGGATAATGGAAGGAAGGGCAGGCAACTGGTCGACTTCATTTAAATAAACAAATAAAAAATAAGATAAACTCTCAGGAATAGATAAATAATAACAAAAAAATTGTAAAGTGGAGAAAGCGAGAGCGCGCGAATGCACTCAAGCAAACACAAACAGCACAGCACGATGCGTATTTTTTTTTAAATTGACAAAATAAATCAAAAATAAAAATAAGTGGAAAAGGCGAGAGTGCGCGAGCACACAGGAGCAAAGACAAGCAGCGCAGCTTGATGCGTAGTAAAAAAAATAATAAATAGACAACTGGTCCACCTCATTAGAAATAAAAACCCAAAAGATTAGATAGACAAACAAACAAACACATAAATGTGGAGAGAAGGCCAGTGCGCGCAGGAGCAAAGGTAAACAGCAGACAGACCTGAATCCTTATCTTTACAAGGTCAACCTCAGAACTTTGTTCAGTTTGTCTCGGTGACGGATAATGGAAGGAAGGGCAGGCAACTGGTCGACTTCATTTAAATAAACAAATAAAAAATAAGAAAAACTCTCAGGAATCGATAAATAATAACAAAAAAATTGTAAAGTGGAGAAAGCGAGAGCGCGCGAATGCACTCAAGCAAACACAAACAGCACAGCACGATGCGTATTTTTTTTTAAATTGACAAAATAAATCAAAAATAAAAATAAGTGGAAAAGGCGAGAGTGCGCGAGCACACAGGAGCAAAGACAAGCAGCGCAGCTTGATGCGTAGTAAAAAAAATAATAAATAGACAACTGGTCGACCTCATTAGAAATAAAAACCCAAAAGATTAGATAGACAAACAAACAAACACATAAATGTGGAGAGAAGGGCAGTGCGCGCAGGAGCAAAGGTAAACAGCAGACAGACCTGAATCCTTATCTTTACAAGGTCGACCTCAGAACTTTGTTCAGTTTGTCTCGGTGACGGATAATGGAAGGAAGGGCAGGCAACTGGTCGACTTCATTTAAATAAACAAATAAAAAATAACATAAACTCTCAGGAATAGATAAATAATAACAAAAAAATTGTAAAGTGGAGAAAGCAAGAGCGCGCGAATGCACTCAAGCAAACAAAAACAGCACAGCACGATGCCTACTTTCTTTTTAAATTGACAAAATAAATCAATAATAAAAATAAGTGGAAAATGCGAGAGTGTGCGAGCACACAGGAGCAAAGACAAGCAGCGCAGCTTGATGCGTAGTAAAAAAAATAATAAATAGACAACTGGTCGACCTCATTAGAAATAAAAACCCAAAAGATTAGATAGACAAACAAACAAACACATAAATGTGGAGAGAAGGGCAGTGCGCGCAGGAGCAAAGGTAAACAGCAGACAGACCTGAATCCTTATCTTTACAAGGTCGACCTCAGAACTTTGTTCAGTTTGTCTCGGTGACGGATAATGGAAGGAAGGGCAGGCAACTGGTCGACTTCATTTAAATAAACAAATAAAATATAAGATAAACTCTCAGGAATAGATAAATAATAACAAAAAATTGTAATGTGGAGAAAGCGAGAGCGCGCGAATGCACTCAAGCAAACACAAACAGCACAGCACGATGCGTATTTTTTTTAAAAATTGACAAAATAAATAAAAAATAAATCAAAAATAAAAATAAGTGGAAAAGGCGAGAGTGCGCGAGCACACAGGAGCAAAGACAAGCAGCGCAGCTTGATGCGTAGTAAAAAAAATAATAAATAGACAACTGGTCCACCTCATTAGAAATAAAAACCCAAAAGATTAGATAGACAAACAAACAAACACATAAATGTGGAGAGAAGGCCAGTGCGCGCAGGAGCAAAGGTAAACAGCAGACAGACCTGAATCCTTATCTTTACAAGGTCAACCTCAGAACTTTGTTCAGTTTGTCTCGGTGACGGATAATGGAAGGAAGGGCAGGCAACTGGTCGACTTCATTTAAATAAACAAATAAAAAATAAGATAAACTCTCAGGAATAGATAAATAATAACAAAAAAATTGTAAAGTGGAGAAAGCGAGAGCGCGCGAATGCAATCAAGCAAACACAAACAGCACAGCACGATGCGTATTTTTTTTTAAATTGACAAAATAAATCAAAAATAAAAATAAGTGGAAAAGGCGAGAGTGCGCGAGCACACAGGAGCAAAGACAAGCAGCGCAGCTTGATGCGTAGTAAAAAAAATAATAAATAGACAACTGGTCGACCTCATTAGAAATAAAAACCCAAAAGATGAGATAGACAAACAAACAAACACATAAATGTGGAGAGAAGGGCAGTGCGCGCAGGAGCAAAGGTAAACACCAGACAGACCTGAATCCTTATCTTTACAAGGTCGACCTCAGAACTTTGTTCAGTTTGTCTCGGTGACGGATAATGGAAGGAAGGGCAGGCAACTGGTCGACTTCATTTAAATAAACAAATAAAAAATAAGATAAACTCTCAGGAATAGATAAATAATAACAAAAAAATTGTAAAGTGGAGAAAGCGAGAGCGCGCGAATGCACTCAAGCAAACACAAACAGCACAGCACGATGCGTATTTTTTTTTAAATTGACAAAATAAATCAAAAATAAAAATAAGTGGAAAAGGCGAGAGTGCGCGAGCACACAGGAGCAAAGACAAGCAGCGCAGCTTGATGCGTAGTAAAAAAAAATAAGAAATAGACAACTGGTCGACCTCATTAGAAATAAAAACCCAAAAGATTAGATAGACAAACAAACAAACACATAAATGTGGAGAGAAGGGCAGTGCGCGCAGGAGCAAAGGTAAACAGCAGACAGACCTGAATCCTTATCTTTACAAGGTCGACCTCAGAACTTTGTTCAGTTTGTCTCGGTGACGGATAATGGAAGGAAGGGCAGGCAAATGGTCGACTTCATTTAAATAAACAAATAAAATATAAGATAAACTCTCAGGAATAGATAAATAATAACAAAAAATTGTAATGTGGAGAAAGCGAGAGCGCGCGAATGCACTCAAGCAAACACAAACAGCACAGCACGATGCGTATTTTTTTTAAAAATTGACAAAATAAATCAAAAATAAATCAAAAATAAAAATAAGTGGAAAAGGCGAGAGTGCGCGAGCACACAGGAGCAAAGACAAGCAGCGCAGCTTGATGCGTAGTAAAAAAAATAATAAATAGACAACTGGTCCACCTCATTAGAAATAAAAACCCAAAAGATTAGATAGACAAACAAACAAACACATAAATGTGGAGAGAAGGCCAGTGCGCGCAGGAGCAAAGGTAAACAGCAGACAGACCTGAATCCTTATCTTTACAAGGTCAACCTCAGAACTTTGTTCAGTTTGTCTCGGTGACGGATAATGGAAGGAAGGGCAGGCAACTGGTCGACTTCATTTAAATAAACAAATAAAAAATAAGAAAAACTCTCAGGAATCTATAAATAATAACAAAAAAATTGTAAAGTGGAGAAAGCGAGAGCGCGCGAATGCACTCAAGCAAACACAAACAGCACAGCACGATGCGTATTTTTTTTTAAATTGACAAAATAATTCAAAAATAAAAATAAGTGGAAAAGGCGAGAGTGCGCGAGCACACAGGAGCAAAGACAAGCAGCGCAGCTTGATGCGTAGTAAAAAAAATAATAAATAGACAACTGGTCGACCTCATTAGAAATAAAAACCCAAAAGATTAGATAGACAAACAAACAAACACATAAATGTGGAGAGAAGGGCAGTGCGCGCAGGAGCAAAGGTAAACAGCAGACAGACCTGAATCCTTATCTTTACAAGGTCGACCTCAGAACTTTGTTCAGTTTGTCTCGGTGACGGATAATGGAAGGAAGGGCAGGCAACTGGTCGACTTCATTTAAATAAACAAATAAAAAATAACATAAACTCTCAGGAATAGATAAATAATAACAAAAAAATTGTAAAGTGGAGAAAGCAAGAGCGCGCGAATGCACTCAAGCAAACAAAAACAGCACAGCACGATGCCTACTTTCTTTTTAAATTGACAAAATAAATCAATAATAAAAATAAGTGGAAAATGCGAGAGTGTGCGAGCACACAGGAGCAAAGACAAGCAGCGCAGCTTGATGCGTAGTAAAAAAAATAATAAATAGACAACTGGTCGACCTCATTAGAAATAAAAACCCAAAAGATTAGATAGACAAACAAACAAACACATAAATGTGGAGAGAAGGGCAGTGCGCGCAGGAGCAAAGGTAAACAGCAGACAGACCTGAATCCTTATCTTTACAAGGTCGACCTCAGAACTTTGTTCAGTTTGTCTCGGTGACGTATAATGGAAGGAAGGGCAGGCAACTGGTCGACTTCATTTAAATAAACAAATAAAAAATAAGATAAACTCTCAGGAATAGATAAATAATAACAAAAAAATTGTAAAGTGGAGAAAGCGAGAGCGCGCGAATGCACTCAAGCAAACACAAACAGCAGGGCACGATGCGTATTTTTTTTTAAATTGACAAAATAAATCAAAAATAAAAATAAGTGGAAAAGGCGAGAGTGCGCGAGCACACAGGAGCAAAGACAAGCAGCGCAGCTTGATGCGTAGTAAAAAAAATAATAAATAGACAACTGGTCGACCTCATTCGAAATAAAAACCCAAAAGATTAGATAGACAAACAAACAAACACATAAATGTGGAGAGAAGGTCTGTGCGCGCAGTAGCAAAGGTAAACAGCAGAGAGACCTGAATCCTTATCTTTACAAGGTCGACATCAGAACTTTGTTCAGTTTGTCTCGGTGACGGATAATGGAAGGAAGGGAAGGCAACTGGTCGACTTCATTTAAATAAACAAATAAAAAATAAGATAAACTCTCAGGAATAGATAAATAATAACAAAAATATTGTAAAGTGGAGAAAGCGAGAGCGCGCGAATGCACTCAAGCAAACACAAACAGCACAGCACGATGCGTATTTTTTTTAAATTGACAATATAAATCAAAAATAAATCAAAAATAAATATAAGTGGAAAAGGCGAGAGTGCGCGAGCACACAGGAGCAAAGACAAGCAGCGCAGCTTGATGCGTAGTAAAAAAAAATAATAAATAGACAACTGGTCGACCTCATTAGAAATAAAAACCCAAAAGATTAGATAGACAAACAAACAAACACATAAATGTGGAGAGAAGGGCAGTGCGCGCAGGAGCAAAGGTAAACAGCAGACAGACCTGAATCCTTATCTTTACAAGGTCGACCTCAGAACTTTGTTCAGTTTGTCTCGGTGACGGATAATGGAAGGAAGGGCAGGCAACTGGTCGACTTCATTTAAATAAACAAATAAAAAATAAGATAAACTCTCAGGAATACATAAATAATAACAAAAAATTGTAAAGTGGAGAAAGCGAGAGCTCGCGAATGCACTCAAGCAAACACAAACAGCACAGCACGATGCGTATTTTTTTTAAAATTGACAAAACAAATCAAAAATAAATCAAAAATAAAAATAAGTGGAAAAGGCGAGAGTGCGAGAGCACACAGGAGCAAAGACAAGCAGCGCAGCTTGATGCGTAGTAAAAAAAATAATAAATAGACAACTGGTCGACCTCATTAGAAATGAAAACGCAAAAGATTAGATAGACAAACAAACAAACACATAAATGTGGAGAGAAGGGCAGTGCGCGCAGGAGCAAAGGTAAACAGCAGACAGACCTGAATCCTTATCTTTACAAGGTCGACCTCAGAACTTTGTTCAGTTTGTCTCGGTGACGGATAATGGAAGGAAGGGCAGGCAACTGGTCGACTTCATTTAAATAAACAAATAAAAAATAAGATAAACTCTCAGGAATAGATAAATAATAACAAAAAAATTGTAATGTGGAGAAAGCGAGAGCGCGCGAATGCACTCAAGCAAACACAAACAGCACAGCACGATGCGTATTTTTTATTAAATTGACAAAATAAAACAAAAATAAATCAAAAATAAAAATAAGTGCAAAAGGCGAGAGTGCGCGAGCACACAGGAGCAAAGACAAGCAGCGCAGCTTGATGCGTAGTAAAAAAAAAAAATAAATAGACAACTGGTCGACCTCATTAGAAATAAAACCCCAAAGATTAGATAGACAAACAAACAAACACATAAATGTGGAGAGAAGGGCAGTGCGCGCAGGAGCAAAGGTAAACAGCAGACAGACCTGAATCCTTATCTTTACAAGGTCGACCTCAGAACTTTGTTCAGTTTGTCTCGGTGACGGATAATGGAAGGAAGGGCAGGCAACTGGTCGACTTCATTTAAATAAACAAATAAAAAATAAGATAAACTCTCAGGAATAGATAAATAATAACAAAAAAATTGTAAAGTGGAGAAAGCGAGAGCGCGCGAATGCACTCAAGAAAACACAAACAGCACAGCACGATGCGTATTTTTTTTTAAATTGACAAAATAAATCAAAAATAAAAATAAGTGGAAAAGGCGAGAGTGCGCGAGCACACAGGAGCAAAGACAAGCAGCGCAGCTTGATGCGTAGTAAAAAAAATAATAAATAGACAACTGGTCGACCTCATTAGAAATAAAAACCCAAAAGATTAGATATACAAACAAACAAACACATAAATGTGGAGAGAAGGGCAGTGCGCGCAGGAGCAAAGGTAAACAGCAAACAGACCTGAATCCTTATCTTTACAAGGTCGACCTCAGAACTTTGTTCAGTTTGTCTCGGTGACGGATAATGGAAGGAAGGGCAGGCAACTGGTCGACTTCATTTAAATAAACAAATAAAAAATAAGATAAACTCTCAGGAATAGATAAATAATAACAAAAAAATTGTAAAGTGGAGAAAGCGAGAGCGCGCGAATGCACTCAAGAAAACACAAACAGCACAGCACGATGCGTATTTTTTAAAAATTGACAAAATAAATCAAAAATAAAAATAAGTGGAAAAGGCGAGAGTGCGCGAGCACACAGGAGCAAAGACAAGCAGCGCAGCTTGATGCGTAGTAAAAAAAATAATAAATAGACAACTGGTCCACCTCATTAGAAATAAAAACCCAAAAGATTAGATAGACAAACAAACAAACACATAAATGTGGAGAGAAGGGCAGTGCGCGCAGGAGCAAAGGTAAACAGCAGACAGACCTGAATCCTTATCTTTACAAGGTCGACCTCAGAACTTTGTTCAGTTTGTCTCGGTGACGGATAATGGAAGGAAGGGCAGGCAACTGGTCGACTTCATTTAAATAAACAAATAAAAAATAACATAAACTCTCAGGAATAGATAAATAATAACAAAAAAATTGTAAAGTGGAGAAAGCGAGAGCGCGCGAATGCACTCAAGCAAACACAAACAGCACAGCACGATGCCTACTTTCTTTTTAAATTGACAAAATAAATCAATAATAAAAATAAGTGGAAAAGGCGAGAGTGTGCGAGCTCACAGGAGCAAAGACAAGCAGCGCAGCTTGATGCGTAGTAAAAAAAATAATAAATAGACAACTGGTCGACCTCATTAGAAATAAAAACCCAAAAGATTAGATAGACAAACAAACAAACACATAAATGTGGAGAGAAGGGCAGTGCACGCAGGAGCAAAGGTAAACAGCAGACAGACCTGAATCCTTATCTTTACAAGGTCACCCTCAGAACTTTGTTCAGTTTGTCTCGGTGACGGATAATGGAAGGAAGGGCAGGCAACTGGTCGACTTCATTTAAATAAACAAATAAAAAATAAGATAAACTCTCAGGAATTGATAAATAATAACAAAAAAATTGTAAAGTGGAGAAAGCGAGAGCGCGCGAATGCACTCAAGCAAACACAAACAGCACAGCACGATGCGTATTTTTTTTCAAATTGACAAAATAAATCAAAAATAAAAGTAAGTGGAAAAGGCGAGAGTGCGCGAGCACACAGGAGCAAAGACAAGCAGCGCAGCTTGTTGCGTAGTAAAAAAAATAATAAATAGACAACTGGTCGACCTCATTAGAAATAAAAACCCAAAAGATTAGATAGACAAACAAACAAACACATAAATGTGGAGAGAAGGTCTGTGCGCGCAGTAGCAATGGTAAACAGCAGAGAGACCTGAATCCTTATCTTTACAAGGTCGACATCAGAACTTTGTTCAGTTTGTCTCGGTGACGGATAATGGAAGGAAGGGAAGGCAACTGGTCGACTTCATTTAAATAAACAAATAAAAAATAAGATAAACTCTCAGGAATAGATAAATAATAACAAAAAAATTGTAAAGTGGAGAAAGCGAGAGCGCGCGAATTCACTCAAGCAAACACAAACAGCACAGCACGATGCGTATTTTTTTTAAATTGACAAAATAAATCAAAAATAAATCAAAAATAAAAATAAGTGGAAAAGGCGAGAGTGCGCGAGCACACAGGAGCAAAGACAAGCAGCGCAGCTTGATGCGTAGTAAAAAAAAAAAATAAATAGACAACTGGTCGACCTCATTAGAAATAAAAACCCAAAAGATTAGATAGACAAACAAACAAACACATAAATGTGGAGAGAAGGGCAGTGCACGCAGGAGCAAAGGTAAACAGCAGACAGACCTGAATAATTATCTTTACAAGGTCGACCTCAGAACTTTGTTCAGTTTGTCTCGGTGACGGATAATGGAAGGAAGGGCAGGCAACTGGTCGACTTCATTTAAATAAACAAATAAAAAATAAGATAAACTCTCAGGAATAGATAAATAATAAAATAATTGTAAAGTGGAGAAAGCGAGAGCGCGCGAATGCACTCAAGCAAACACAAACAGCACAGCACGATGCGTATTTTTGTTAAAATTGACAAAATAAATCAAAAATAAATCAAAAATAAAATTAAGTGGAAAAGGCGAGCACACAGGAGCAAAGACAAGCAGCGCAGCTTGATGCGTAGTAAAAAAAATAATAAATAGACAACTGGTCGACCTCATTAGAAATAAAAGCCCAAAAGATTAGATAGACAAACAAACAAACACATAAATGTGGAGAGAAGGGCAGTGCGCGCAGGAGCAAAGGTAAACAGCAAACAGACCTGAATCCTTATCTTTACAAGGTCGACCCCAGAACTTTGTTCAGTTTGTCTCGGTGACGGATAATGGAAAGAAGGGCAGGCAACTGGTCGACTTCATTTAAATAAACAAATAAAAAATAAGATAAACTCTCAGGAATAGATACATAATAACAAAAAAATTGTAAAGTGGAGAAAGCGAGAGCGCGCGAATGCACTCAAGCAACACAAACAGCACAGCACAATGCGAATTTTTTTTTAAATTGACAAAATAAATCAAAAGTAAATCAAAAATAAAAATAAGTGGAAAAGGAGGGAGTGCGCGAGCACACAGGAGCAAGGACAAGCAGCGCAGCTTGATGCGTAGTAAAAAAAATAATAAATAGACAACTGGTCGACCTCATTAGAAATAAAAACCCAAAAGATTAGATAGACAAACAAACAAACACATAAATGTGGAGAGAAGGGCAGTGCGCGCAGGAGCAAAGGTAAACAGCAGACAGATCTGAATCCTTATCTTTACAAGGTCGACCTCAGAACTTTGTTCAGTTTGTCTCGGTGACGGATAATGGAAGGAAGGGCAGGCAACTGGTCGACTTCATTTAAATAAACAAATAAAAAATAAGATAAACTCTCAGGAATAGATAAATAATAACAAAAAAATTGTAAAGTGGAGAAAGCGAGAGCGTGCGAATGCACTCAAGCAAACACAAACAGCACAGCACGATGCGTATTTTTTTTTAAATTGACAAAATAAATCAAAAATAAAAATAAGTGGAAAAGGAGAGAGTGCGCGAGCACACAGGAGCAAAGACAAGCAGCGCAGCTTGTTGCGTAGTAAAAAAAATAATAAATAGACAACTGGTCGACCTCATTAGAAATAAAAACCCAAAAGATTAGATAGACAAACAAACAAACACATAAATGTGGAGAGAAGGGCAGTGCGCGCAGGAGCAAAGGTAAACAGCAGACAGACCTGAATCCTTATCTTTACAAGGTCGACCTCAGAACTTTGTTCAGTTTGTCTCGGTGACGGATAATGGAAGGAAGGGCAGGCAACTGGTCGACTTCATTTAAATAAACAAATAAAAAATAAGATAAACTCTCAGGAATAGATAAATAATAACAAAAAAATTGTAAAGTGGAGAAAGCGAGAGCGCGCGAATGCACTCAAGCAAACACAAACAGCACAGCACGATGCGTATTTTTTTTAAATTGACAAAATAAATCAAAAATAAATCAAAAATAAAAATAAGTGGAAAAGGCGAGAGTGCGCGAGCACACAGGAGCAAAGACAAGCAGCGCAGCTTGATGCGTAGTAAAAAAAATGATAAATAGACAACTGGTGGACCTCATTACAAATAAAAACCCAAAAGATTAGATAGACAAACAAACAAACACATAAATGTGGAGAGAATGGCTGCGTGCGCAGGAGCAAAGGTAAACAGCAGACAGACCTGAATCCTTATCTTTACAAGGTCGACCTCAGAACTTTGTTCAGTTTGTCTCGGTGACGGATAATGGAAGGAAGGGCAGGCAACTGGTCGACTTCATTTAAATAAACAAATAAAAAATAAGATAAACTCTCAGGAATAGATAAATAATAACAAAGTAATTTTAAAGTGGAGAAAGCGAGAGCGCGCGAATGCACTCAAGCAAACACAAACAGCACAGCACGATGCCTACTTTCTTTTTAAATTGACAAAATAAATCAATAATAAAAATAAGTGGAAAAGGCGAGAGTGTGCGAGCACACAGGAGCAAAGACAAGCAGCGCAGCTTGATGCGTAGTAAAAAAAATAATAAATAGACAACTGGTCGACCTCATTAGAAATAAAAACCCAAAAGATTAGATAGACAAACAAACAAACACATAAATGTGGAGAGAAGGGCAGTGCGCGCAGGAGCAAAGGTAAACAGCAGACAGACCTGAATCCTTATCTTTACAAGGTCGACCTCAGAACTTTGTTCAGTTTGTCTCGGTGACGGATAATGGAAGGAAGGGCAGGCAACTGGTCGACTTCATTTAAATAAACAAATAAAAAATAAGATAAACTCTCAGGAATAGATAAATAATAACAAAAAATTGTAAAGTGGAGAAAGCGAGAGCGCGCGAATGCACTCAAGCAAACACAAACAGCACAGCACGATGCGTATTTTTTTTAAAAATTGACAAAATAAATCAAAAATAAATCAAAAATAAAAATAAGTGGAAAAGGCGAGAGTGCGCGAGCACACAGGAGCAAAGACAAGCAGCGCAGCTTGATGCGTAGTAAAAAAAATAATAAATAGACAACTGGTCCACCTCATTAGAAATAAAAACCCAAAAGATTAGATATACAAACAAACAAACACATAAATGTGGAGAGAAGGCCAGTGCCCGCAGGAGCAAAGGTAAACAGCAGACAGACCTGAATCCTTATCTTTACAAGGTCAACCTCAGAACTTTGTTCAGTTTGTCTCGGTGACGGATAATGGAAGGAAGGGCAGGCAACTGGTCGACTTCATTTAAATAAACAAATAAAAAATAAGATAAACTCTCAGGAATAGATAAATAATAACAAAAAAATTGTAAAGTGGAGAAAGCGAGAGCGCGCGAATGCACTCAAGCAAACACAAACAGCACAGCACGATGCGTATTTTTTTTTAAATTGACAAAATAAATCAAAAATAAAAATAAGTGGAAAAGGCGAGAGTGCGCGAGCACACAGGAGCAAAGACAAGCAGCGCAGCTTGATGCGTAGTAAAAAAAATAATAAATAGACAACTGGTCGACCTCATTCGAAATAAAAACCCAAAAGATTAGATAGACAAACAAACCAACACATAAATGTGGAGAGAAGGTCTGTGCGCGCAGTAGCAATTGTAAACAGCAGAGAGACCTGAATCCTTATCTTTACAAGGTCGACATCAGAACTTTGTTCAGTTTGTCTCGGTGACGGATAATGGAAGGAAGGGAAGGCAACTGGTCGACTTCATTTAAATAAACAAATAAAAAATAAGATAAACTCTCAGGAATAGATAAATAATAACAAAAAAATTGTAAAGTGGAGAAAGCGAGAGCGCGCGAATGCACTCAAGCAAACACAAACAGCACAGCACGATGCGTATTTTTTTTAAATTGACAAAATAAATCAAAAATAAATCAAAAATAAAAATAAGTGGAAAAGGCGAGAGTGCGCGAGCACACAGGAGCAAAGACAAGCAGCGCAGCTTGATGCGTAGTAAAAAAAAATAATAAATAGACAACTGGTCGACCTCATTAGAAATAAAAACCCAAAAGATTAGATAGACAAACAAACAAACACATAAATGTGGTGAGAAGGGCAGTGCGCGCAGGAGCAAAGGTAAACAGCAGACACACCTGAATCCTTATCTTTACAAGGTCGACCTCAGAACTTTGTTCAGTTTGTCTCGGTGACGGATAATGGAAGGAAGGGCAGGCAACTGGTCGACTTCATTTAAATAAACAAATAAAAAATAAGATAAACTCTCAGGAATAGATAAATAATAACAAAAAATTGTAAAGTGGAGAAAGCGAGAGCGCGCGAATGCACTCAAGCAAACACAAACATCACAGCACGATGCGTATTTTTTTTTAAATTGACAAAATAAATCAAAAATAAATCAAAAATAAAAATAAGTGGAAAAGGCGAGAGTGCGCGAGCACACAGGAGCAAAGACAAGCAGCGCAGCTTGATGCGTAGTAAAAAAAAATAATAAATAGACAACTGGTCGACCTCATTAGAAATAAAAACCCAAAAGATTAGATAGACAAACAAACAAACACATAAATGTGGAGAGAAGGGCAATGCCCGCAGGAGCAAAGGAAAACAGCAGACAGACCTGAATCCTTATCTTTACAAGGTCGACCTCAGAACTTTGTTCAGTTTGTCTCGGTGACGGATAATGGAAGGAAGGGCAGGCAACTGGTCGACTTCATTTAAATAAACAAATAAAAAATAAGATAAACTCTCAGGAATAGATAAATAATAACAAAGAAATTGTAAAGTGGAGAAAGCGAGAGCGCGCGAATGCACTCAAGCAAACACAAACAGCACAGTACGATGCGTATTTTTTTTAAATTGACAAAATAAATAAAAAATAAATCAAAAATAAAAATAAGTGGAAAAGGCGAGAGTGCGCGAGCACACAGGAGCAAAGACAAGCAGCGCAGCTTGATGCGTAGTAAAAAAAAATAATAAATAGACAACTGGTCGACCTCATTAGAAATAAAAACCCAAAAGATTAGATAGACAAACAAACAAACACATAAATGTGGAGAGAAGGGCAGTGCGCGCAGGAGCAAAGGTAAACAGCAGACAGACCTGAATCCTTATCTTTACAAGGTCGACCTCAGAACTTTGTTCAGTTTGTCTCGGTGACGGATAATGGAAGGAAGGGCAGGCAACTGGTCGACTTCATTTAAATAAACAAATAAAAAATAAGATAAACTCTCAGGAATAGATAAATAATAACAAAGAAATTGTAAAGTGGAGAAAGCGAGAGCGCGCGAATGCACTCAAGCAAACACAAACAGCACAGCACGATGCGTATTTTTTTTTTAAATTGACAAAATAAATCAAAAATAAAAATAAGTGGAAAAGGCGAGAGTGCGCGAGCACACAGGAGCAAAGACAAGCAGCGCAGCTTAATGCGTAGTAAAAAAAATAATAAATAGACAACTGGTCGACCTCATTAGAAATAAAAACCCAAAAGATTAGATAGACAAACAAACAAACACATAAATGTGGAGAGAAGGCCAGTGCGCGCAGGAGCAAAGGTAAACAGCAGACAGACCTGAATCCTTATCTTTACAAGGTCGACTTCAGAACTTTGTTCAGTTTGTCTCGGTGACGGATAATGGAAGGAAGGGCAGGCAACTGGTCGACTTCATTTAAATAAACAAATAAAAAATAAGATAAACTCTCAGGAATAGATAAATAATAACAAAAAAATTGTAAAGTGGAGAAAGCGAGAGCGCGCGAATGCACTCAAGCAAACACAAACAGCACAGCACGATGCGTATTTTTTTTAAATTGACAAAATAAATCAAAAATAAATCAAAAATAAAAATAAGTGGAAAAGGCGAGAGTGCGCGAGCACACAGGAGCAAAGACAAGCAGCGCAGCTTGATGCGTAGTAAAAAAAAAAAATAAATAGACAACTGGTCGACCTCATTAGAAATAAAAACCCAAAAGATTAGATAGACAAACAAACAAACACATAAATGTGGAGAGAAGGGCAGTGCACGCAGGAGCAAAGGTAAACAGCAGACAGACCTGAATAATTATCTTTACAAGGTCGACCTCAGAACTTTGTTCAGTTTGTCTCGGTGACGGATAATGGAAGGAAGGGCAGGCAACTGGTCGACTTCATTTAAATAAACAAATAAAAAATAAGATAAACTCTCAGGAATAGATAAATAATAAAATAATTGTAAAGTGGAGAAAGCGAGAGCGCGCGAATGCACTCAAGCAAACACAAACAGCACAGCACGATGCGTATTTTTGTTAAAATTGACAAAATAAATCAAAAATAAATCAAAAATAAAATTAAGTGGAAAAGGCGAGCACACAGGAACAAAGACAAGCAGCGCAGCTTGATGCGTAGTAAAAAAAATAATAAATAGACAACTGGTCGACCTCATTAGAAATAAAAACCCAAAAGATTAGATAGACAAACAAACAAACACATAAATGTGGAGAGAAGGGCAGTGCGGGCAGGAGCAAAGGTAAACAGCAAACAGACCTGAATCCTTATCTTTACAAGGTCGACCCCAGAACTTTGTTCAGTTTGTCTCGGTGACGGATAATGGAAAGAAGGGCAGGCAACTGGTCGACTTCATTTAAATAAACAAATAAAAAATAAGATAAACTCTCAGGAATAGATACATAATAACAAAAAAATTGTAAAGTGGAGAAAGCGAGAGCGCGCGAATGCACTCAAGCAACACAAACAGCACAGCATAATGCGAATTTTTTTTTAAATTGACAAAATAAATCAAAAGTAAATCAAAAATAAAAATAAGTGGAAAAGGAGGGAGTGCGCGAGCACACAGGAGCAAGGACAAGCAGCGCAGCTTGATGCGTAGTAAAAAAAATAATAAATAGACAACTGGTCGACCTCATTAGAAATAAAAACCCAAAAGATTAGATAGACAAACAAACAAACACATAAATGTGGAGAGAAGGGCAGTGCGCGCAGGAGCAAAGGTAAACAGCAGACAGACCTGAATCCTTATCTTTACAAGGTCGACCTCAGAACTTTGTTCAGTTTGTCTCGGTGACGGATAATGGAAGGAAGGGCAGGCAACTGGTCGACTTCATTTAAATAAACAAATAAAAAATAAGATAAACTCTCAGGAATAGATAAATAATAACAAAAAAATTGTAAAGTGGAGAAAGCGAGAGCGCGCGAATGCACTCAAGCAAACACAAACAGCACAGCACGATGCGTATTTTTTTTTAAATTGACAAAATAAATCAAAAATAAAAATAAGTGGAAAAGGAGAGAGTGCGCGAGCACACAGGAGCAAAGACAAGCAGCGCAGCTTGTTGCGTAGTAAAAAAAATAATAAATAGACAACTGGTCGACCTCATTAGAAATAAAAACCCAAAAGATTAGATAGACAAACAAACAAACACATAAATGTGGAGAGAAGGGCAGTGCGCGCAGGAGCAAAGGTAAACAGCAGACAGACCTGAATCCTTATCTTTACAAGGTCGACCTCAGAACTTTGTTCAGTTTGTCTCGGTGACGGATAATGGAAGGAAGGGCAGGCAACTGGTCGACTTCATTTAAATAAACAAATAAAAAATAAGATAAACTCTCAGGAATAGATAAATAATAACAAAAAAATTGTAAAGTGGAGAAAGCGAGAGCGCGCGAATGCACTCAAGCAAACACAAACAGCACAGCACGATGCGTATTTTTTTTAAATTGACAAAATAAATCAAAAATAAATCAAAAATAAAAATAAGTGGAAAAGGCGAGAGTGCGCGAGCACACAGGAGCAAAGACAAGCAGCGCAGCTTGATGCGTAGTAAAAAAAATGATAAATAGACAACTGGTCGACCTCATTACAAATAAAAACCCAAAAGATTAGATAGACAAACAAACAAACACATAAATGTGGAGAGAATGGCTGCGTGCGCAGGAGCAAAGGTAAACAGCAGACAGACCTGAATCCTTATCTTTACATGGTCGACCTCAGAACTTTGTTCAGTTTGTCTCGGTGACGGATAATGGAAGGAAGGGCAGGCAACTGGTCGACTTCATTTAAATAAACAAATAAAAAATAAGATAAACTCTCAGGAATAGATAAATAATAACAAAGTAATTTTAAAGTGGAGAAAGCGAGAGCGCGCGAATGCACTCAAGCAAACACAAACAGCACAGCACGATGGCTACTTTCTTTTTAAATTGACAAAATAAATCAATAATAAAAATAAGTGGAAAAGGCGAGAGTGCACGAGCACACAGGAGCAAAGACAAGCAGCGCAACTTGATGCGTACTAAAAAAAATAATAAATAGACAACTGGTCGACCTCATTAGAAATAAAAACCCAAAAGATTAGATAGACAAACAAACAAACAAATAAATGTGGAGAGAAGGGCAGTGCGCGCAGGAGCAAAGGTAAACAGCAGACAGACCTGAATCCTTATCTTTACAAGGTCGACCTCAGAACTTTCTTCAGTTTGTCTCGGTGACGGATAATGGAAGGAAGGGCAGGCAACTGGTCGACTTCATTTAAATAAACAAATAAAAAATAAGATAAACTCTCAGGAATAGATAAATAATAACAAAAAAATTGTAAAGTGGAGAAAGCGAGAGCGCGCGAATGCACTCAAGCAAACACAAACAGCACAGCACGATGCGTATATTTTTTTAAAATTGACAAAATAAATAAAAAATAAATCAAAAATAAAAATAAGTGGAAAAGGCGAGAGTGCGCGAGCACACAGGAGCAAAGACGAGCAGCGCAGCTTGATGCGTATTAAAAAAAATAATAAATAGACAACTGGTCGACCTCATTAGAAATAAAAACCCAAAAGATTAGATAGACAAACAAACAAACACATAAATGTGGAGAGAAGGGCAGTGCGCGCAGGAGCAAAGGTAAACAGCAGACAGACCTGAATCCTTATCTTTACAAGGTCGACCTCAGAACTTTGTTCAGTTTGTCTCAGTGACGGATAATGTAAGGAAGGGCAGGCAACTGGTCGACTTCATTTAAATAAACAAATAAAAAATAAGATAAACTCTCAGGAATAGATAAATAATAACAAAAAAATTGTAAAGTGGAGAAAGCGAGAGCGCGCGAATGCACTCAAGCAAACACAAACAGCACAGCACGATGCGTATTTTTTTAAAAAATTGACAAAATAAATCAAAAATAAATCAAAAATGAAAATAAGTGGAAAAGGCGAGAGTGCGAGAGCACACAGGAGCAAAGACAAGCAGCGCAGCTTGATGCGTAGTAAAAAAAATAATAAATAGACAACTGGTCGACCTCATTAGAAATAAAAACCCAAAAGATTAGATAGACAAACAAACAAACACATAAATGTGGAGAGAAGGGCAGTGCACGCAGGAGCAAAGGTAAACAGCAGACAGACCTGAATCCTTATCTTAACAAGGTCGACCTCAGAACTTTGTTCAGTTTGTCTCGGTGACGGATAATGGAAGGAAGGGCAGGCAACTGGTCGACTTCATTTAAATAAACAAATAAAAAATAAGATAAACTCTCAGGAATAGATAAATAATAACAAAAAAATTGTAAAGTGGAGAAAGCGAGAGCACGCAAATGCACTCAAGCAAACACAAACAGCACAGCACGATGCGTATTTTTTTTAAAATTGACAAAATAAATAAAAAATAAATCAAAAATAAAAATAAGTGGAAAAGGCGAGAGTGCGCGAGCACAAAGGAGCAAAGACAAGCAGCGCAGCTTGATGCGTAGTAAAAAAAATAATAAATAGACAACTGGTCGACCTCATTAGAAATAAAAACCCAAAAGATTAGATAGACAAACAAACAAACACATAAATGTGGAGAGAAGGGCAGTGCGCGCAGCAGCAAAGGTAAACAGCAGACAGACCTGAATCCTTATCTTTACAAGGTCGACCTCAGAACTTTGTTCAGTTTGTCTCGGTGACGGATAATGGAAGGAAGGGCAGGCAACTGGTCGACTTCATTTAAATAAACAAATAAAAAATAAGATAAACTCTCAGGAATAGATAAATAATAACAAAAAAATTGTAAAGTGGAGAATGCGAGAGCGCGCGAATGCACTCAAGCAAACACAAACAGCACAGCACGATGCGTATTTTTTTTTTAAATTGACAAAATAAATCAAAAATAAATCAAAAATAAAAATAAGTGGAAAAGGCGAGAGTGCGCGAGCACACAGGAGCAAAGACAAGCAGCGCAGCTTGATGCGTAGTAAAAAAAAATAATAAATAGACAACTGGTCGACCTCATTAGAAATAAAAACCCAAAAGATTAGATAGACAAACAAACAAACACATAATTGTGGAGAGAAGGGCAATGCCCGCAGGAGCAAAGGAAAACAGCAGACAGACCTGAATCCTTATCTTTACAAGGTCGACCTCAGAACTTTGTTCAGTTTGTCTCGGTGACGGATAATGGAAGGAAGGGCAGGCAACTGGTCGACTTCATTTAAATAAACAAATAAAAAATAAGATAAACTCTCAGGAATAGATAAATAATAACAAAGAAATTGTAAAGTGGAGAAAGCGAGAGCGCGCGAATGCACTCAAGCAAACACAAACAGCACAGTACGATGCGTATTTTTTTTAAATTGACAAAATAAATAAAAAATAAATCAAAAATAAAAATAAGTGGAAAAGGCGAGAGTGCGCGAGCACACAGGAGCAAAGACAAGCAGCGCAGCTTGATGCGTAGTAAAAAAAAATAATAAATAGACAACTGGTCGACCTCATTAGAAATAAAAACCCAAAAGATTAGATAGACAAACAAACAAACACATAAATGTGGAGAGAAGGGCAGTGCGCGCAGGAGCAAAGGTAAACAGCAGACAGACCTGAATCCTTATCTTTACAAGGTCGACCTCAGAACTTTGTTCAGTTTGTCTCGGTGACGGATAATGGAAGGAAGGGCAGGCAACTGGTCGACTTCATTTAAATAAACAAATAAAAAATAAGATAAACTCTCAGGAATAGATAAATAATAACAAAGAAATTGTAAAGTGGAGAAAGCGAGAGCGCGCGAATGCACTCAAGCAAACACAAACAGCACATCACGATGCGTATTTTTTTTTTAAATTGACAAAATAAATCAAAAATAAAAATAAGTGGAAAAGGCGAGAGTGCGCGAGCACACAGGAGCAAAGACAAGCAGCGCAGCTTAATGCGTAGTAAAAAAAAATAATAAATAGACAACTGGTCGACCTCATTAGAAATAAAAACCCAAAAGATTAGATAGACAAACAAACAAACACATAAATGTGGAGAGAAGGCCAGTGCGCGCAGGAGCAAAGGTAAACAGCAGACAGACCTGAATCCTTATCTTTACAAGGTCGACTTCAGAACTTTGTTCAGTTTGTCTCGGGTGACGGATAATGGAAGGAAGGGCAGGCAACTGGTCGACTTCATTTAAATAAACAAATAAAAAATAAGATAAACTCTCAGGAATAGATAAATAATAACAAAAAAATTGTAAAGTGGGAGAAAGCGAGAGCGCGCGAATGCACTCAAGCAAACACAAACAGCACAGCACGATGCGTATTTTTTTTAAATTGACAAAATAAATCAAAAATAAATCAAAAATAAAAATAAGTGGAAAAGGCGAGAGTGCGCGAGCACACAGGAGCAAAGACAAGCAGCGCAGCTTGATGCGTAGTAAAAAAAAAAAATAAATAGACAACTGGTCGACCTCATTAGAAATAAAAACCCAAAAGATTAGATAGACAAACAAACAAACACATAAATGTGGAGAGAAGGGCAGTGCACGCAGGAGCAAAGGTAAACAGCAGACAGACCTGAATAATTATCTTTACAAGGTCGACCTCAGAACTTTGTTCAGTTTGTCTCGGTGACGGATAATGGAAGGAAGGGCAGGCAACTGGTCGACTTCATTTAAATAAACAAATAAAAAATAAGATAAACTCTCAGGAATAGATAAATAATAAAATAATTGTAAAGTGGAGAAAGCGAGAGCGCGCGAATGCACTCAAGCAAACACAAACAGCACAGCACGATGCGTATTTTTGTTTAAAATTGACAAAATTAAATCAAAAATAAATCAAAAATAAAATTAAGTGGAAAAGGCGAGCACACAGGAGCAAAGACAAGCAGCGCAGCTTGATGCGTAGTAAAAAAAATAATAAATAGACAACTGGTCGACCTCATTAGAAATAAAAACCCAAAAGATTAGATAGACAAACAAACAAACACATAAATGTGGAGAGAAGGGCAGTGCGCGCAGGAGCAAAGGTAAACAGCAAACAGACCTGAATCCTTATCTTTACAAGGTCGACCCCAGAACTTTGTTCAGTTTTGTCTCGGTGACGGATAATGGAAAGAAGGGCAGGCAACTGGTCGACTTCATTTAAATAAACAAATAAAAAATAAGATAAACTCTCAGGAATAGATACATAATAACAAAAAAATTGTAAAGTGGAGAAAGCGAGAGCGCGCGAATGCACTCAAGCAACACAAACAGCACAGCATAATGCGAATTTTTTTTTAAATTGACAAAATAAATCAAAAGTAAATCAAAAATAAAAATAAGTGGAAAAGGAGGGAGGTGCGCGAGCACACAGGAGCAAGGACAAGCAGCGCAGCTTGATGCGTAGTAAAAAAAATAATAAATAGACAACTGGTCGACCTCATTAGAAAATAAAAACCCAAAAGATTAGATAGACAAACAAACAAACACATAAATGTGGAGAGAAGGGCAGTGCGCGCAGGAGCAAGGTAAACAGCAGACAGACCTGAATCCTTATCTTTACAAGGTCGACCTCAGAACTTTGTTCAGTTTGTCTCGGTGACGGATAATGGAAGGAAGGGCAGGCAACTGGTCGACTTCATTTAAATAAACAAATAAAAAATAAGATAAACTCTCAGGAATAGATAAATAATAACAAAAAAATTGTAAAGTGGAGAAAGCGAGAGCGCGCGAATGCACTCAAGCAAACACAAACAGCACAGCACGATGCGTATTTTTTTTTAAATTGACAAAATAAAACAAAAATAAAAATAAGTGGAAAAGGAGAGAGTGCGCGAGCACACAGGAGCAAAGACAAGCAGCGCAGCTTGTTGCGTAGTAAAAAAAATAATAAATAGACAACTGGTCGACCTCATTAGAAATAAAAACCCAAAAGATTAGATAGACAAACAAACAAACACATAAATGTGGAGAGAAGGGCAGTGGCGCGCAGGAGCAAAGGTAAACAGCAGACAGACCTGAATCCTTATCTTTACAAGGTCGACCTCAGAACTTTGTTCAGTTTGTCTCGGTGACGGATAATGGAAGGAAGGGCAGGCAACCTGGTCGACTTCATTTAAATAAACAAATAAAAAATAAGATAAACTCTCAGGAATAGATAAATAATAACAAAAAAATTGTAAAGTGGAGAAAGCGAGAGCGCGGCGAATGCACTCAAGCAAACACAAACAGCACAGCACGATGCGTATTTTTTTTAAATTGACAAAAATAAATCAAAAATAAATCAAAAATAAAAATAAGTGGAAAAGGCGAGAGTGCGCGAGCACACAGGAGCAAAGACAAGCAGCGCAGCTTGATGCGTAGTAAAAAAAATGATAAATAGACAACTGGTGGACCT
>NW_025957833.1:0-33265 GCF_023159225.1 Perognathus longimembris pacificus
AAACAAACACATAAATGTGGAGAGAAGGGCAGTGCGCGCAGGAGCAAAGGTAAACAGCAGACAGACCTGAATCCTTATCTTTACAAGGTCGACCTGAGAACTTTGTTCAGTTTGTCTCGGTGACGGATAATGGAAGGAAGGGCAGGTAACTGGTCGACTTCATTTAAATAAACAAATAAAAATAAGATAAAATCTCAGGAATAGATAAATAATAACAAAAAAATTGTAAAGTGGAGAAAGCGAGAGCGCGCGAATGCACTCAAGGAAACACAAACAGCACAGCACGATGCGTATTTTTTTTTAAATTGACAAAATAAATCCAAAATAAATCAAAAATAAAAATAAGTGGAAAAGGCGAGAGTGCGCGAGCACACAGGAGCAAAGACAAGCAGCGCAGCCTGATGCGTAGTAACAAAAATAATAAATAGACAACTGGTCGACCTCATTAGAAATAAAAACCCAAAAGATTTGATAGACAAACAAACAAACACATAAATGTGGAGAGAAGGGCAGTGCGCGCAGGAGCGAAGGTAAACAGCAGACAGACCTGAATCCTTATCTTTACAAGGTCGACCTCAGAACATTGTTCAGTTTGTCTCGGTGACGGATAATGGAAGGAAGGGCAGGCAACTGGTCAACTTCATTTAAATAAACAAATAAAAAATAAGATAAACTCTCAGGAATAGATAAATAATAACAAAAAAATTGTAAAGTGGAGAAAGCGAGAGCGCGCGAATGCACTCAAGCAAACACAAACAGCACAGCACGATGCGTATTTTTTTTAAAATTGACAAAATAAATCAAAAATGAATCAAAAATAAAAATAAGTGGAAAAGGCGAGAGTGAGCGAGCACAGAGGAGCAAAGACACGCAGCGCAACTTGATGCGTAGTAAAAAAAATAATAAATAGACAACTGGTCGACCTCATTAGAAATAAAAACCCAAAAGATTAGATAGACAAACAAACAAACACATAAATGTGGAGAGAAGGGCAGTGCGGGCAGGAGCAAAGGTAAACAGCAGACAGACCTGAATCCTTATCTTTACAAGGTCGACCTCATAATTTTGTTCAGTTTGTCTCGGTGATGGATAATGGACGGAAGGGCAGGCAACTGGTCGACTTCATTTAAATAAACAAATAAAAAATAAGATAAACTCTCAGGAATAGATAAATAATAACAAAAAAATTGTAAAGTGGAGAAAGCGAGAGCGCGCGAATGCACTCAAGCAAACAGAAACAGCACAGCACGATGCGTATTTTTTTTTAAATTGACAAAATAAATCAAAAATAAATCAAAAATAAAAATAAGTGGAAAAGGCGAGAGTGCGGGAGCACACAGGAGCAAAGACAAGCAGCGCAACTTGATGCGTAGTAAAAAAAATAATAAATAGACAACTGGTCGACCTCATTAGAAATAAAAACCCAAAAGATTAGACAGATAAACAAACAAACACATAAATTTGGAGAGAAGGGCAGTGCGCGCAGTAGCAAAGGTAAACAGCAGACAGACCTGAATCCTTATCTTTACAAGGTCGACCTCAGAACTTTATTCAGTTTGTCTCGGTGACGGATAATGGAAGGAAGGGCAGGCAACTGGTCGACTTCATTTAAATAAACAAATAAAAAATAAGATAAACTCTCAGGAATAGATAAATAATAACAAAAAAATTGTAAAGTGGAGAAAGCGAGAGCGCGCGAATGCACTCAAGCAAACACAAACAGCACAGCACGATGCGTATTTTTTTTTAAATTGACAAAATAAATCAAAAATAAATCAAAAATAAAAATAAGTGGAAAAGGCGAGAGTGCGCGAGCACACAGGAGCAAAGACAAGCATCGCAGCTTGATGCGTAGTAAAAAAAATAATAAATAGACAACTGGTCGACCTCATTAGAAATAAAAACCCAAAAGATTAGATAGACAAACAAACAAACACATAAATTTGGAGAGAAGGGCAATGCGTGCAGTAGCAAAGGTAAACAGCAGACAGACCTGAATCCTTATCTTTACAAGGTCGACCTCAGAACTTTATTCAGTTTGTCTCGGTGACGGATAATGGAAGGAAGGGCAGGCAACTGGTCGACTTCATTTAAATAAACAAATAAAAAATAAGATAAACTCTCAGGAATAGATAAATAATAACAAAAAAATTGTAAAGTGGAGAAAGCGAGAGCGCGCGAATGCACTCAAGGAAACACAAACAGCACAGCACGATGCGTATTTTTTTTTAAATTGACAAAATAAATCCAAAATAAATCAAAAATAAAAATAAGTGGAAAAGGCGAGAGTGCGCGAGCACACAGGAGCAAAGACAAGCAGCGCAGCCTGATGCGTAGTAACAAAAATAATAAATAGACAACTGGTCGACCTCATTAGAAATAAAAACCCAAAAGATTTGATAGACAAACAAACAAACACATAAATGTGGAGAGAAGGGCAGTGCGCACAGGAGCAAAGGTAAACAGCAGACAGACCTGAATCCTCATTTTACAAGGTCGACCTCAGAACTTCGTTCAGTTTGTCTCGGTGACGGATAATGGAAGGAAGGGCAGGCAACTGGTCGACTTCATTTAAATAAACAAATAAAAAATAAGATAAACTCTCAGGAATAGATAAATAATAACAAAAAAATTGTGAAGTGGAGAAAGCGAGAGCGCGCGAATGCACTCAAGCAAACGCAAACAGCACAGCACGATGCGTATTTTTTTTTAAATTGACAAAATAAATCAAAAATAAATCAAAAATAAAAATAAGTGTAAAAGGCGAGAGTGCGCGAGCACACAGGAGCAAAGACAAACAGCGCAGCTTGATGCGTAGTAAAAAAAATAATAAATAGACAACTGGTCGACCTCATTAGAAATAAAAACCCAAAAGATTAGATAGACAAACAAACAAACACATAAATTTGGAGAGAAGGGCAGTGCGCGCAGAAGCAAAGGTAAACAGCAGACAGACCTGAATCCTTATCTTTACAAGGTCGACCTCAGAAGTTTGTTCAGTTAGTCTCGGTGACGGATAATGGAAGGAAGGGCAGGCAACTGGTCGACTTCATTTAAATGAACAAATAAAAAATAAGATAAACTCTCAGGAATAGATAAATAATAACAAAAAAATTGTAAAGTGGAGAAAGCGAGAGCACGCGAATGCACTCAAGCAAACACAAACAGCACAGCACGATGCCTATTTTTTTTTAAAATTGACAAAATAAATCAAAAATAAATCAAAAATAAAAATAAGTGGAAAAGGCGAGAGTGCGCGAGCACACAGGAGCAAAGACAAGCAGCGCAGCTTGATGCGTAGTAAAAAAAAAATAAATAGACAACTGGTCGACCTCATTAGAAATAAAAACCCAAAAGATTAGATAGACAAACAAACAAACACATAAATTTAGAGAGAAGGGCAGTGCGGGCAGGAGCAAAGGTAAACAGCAGACAGACCTGAATCCTCATCTTTACAAGTTCGACCTCAGAACTTTGTTCAGTTTGTCTCGGTGACGGATAATGGAAGGAAGGGCAGGCAACTGGTCGACTTCATTTAAATAAACAAATAAAAAATAAGATAAACTCTCAGGAATAGATAAATAATAACAAAAAAATTGTAAAGTGGAGAAAGCGAGAGCGCGCGAATGCACTCAAGCAAACACAAACAGCACAGCACGTTGCGTATTTTTTTTAAAATTGACAAAATAAATCAAAAATGAATCAAAAATAATAATAAGTGGAAAAGGCGAGAGTGCGCGAGCACACAAGAGCAAAGACAAGCAGCGCAGCTTGATGCGTAGTAAAAAAAAATAATATAGACAACTGGTCGACCTCATTAGAAATAAAAACCCAAAAGATTATATAGACAAACAAACAAACACATAAATGTGGAGAGAAGGGCAGTGCGCGCAGGAGCAAAGGTAAACAGCAGACAGACCTGAATCCTTATCTTTACAAGGTCGACCTCAGAACTTTCTTCAGTTTGTCTCGGTGACGGATAATGGAAGGAAGGGCAGGCAACTGGTCGACTTCATTTAAATAAACAAAAAATAAGATAAACTCTCAGGAATAGATAAATAATAACAAGAAAATTGTAAAGTGGAGAAAGCGAGAGCGCGCGAATGCACTCAAGCAAACACAAACAGCACAGCACGATGCGTATTTTTTTTTAAAATTGACAAAATAAATCAAAAATAAAAATAAGTGGAAAAGACGAGAGTGCGCGAGCACACAGGAGCAAAGACAAGCAGCGCAGCTTGATGCGTAGTAAAAAAAATAATAAATAGACAACTGGTCGACCTCATTAGAAATAAAAACCCAAAAGATCAGATAGACAAACAAACAAACACATAAATGTGGAGAGAAGGGCAGTGCGCGCAGAAGCAAAGGTAAACAGCAGACAGACCTGAATCCTTATCTTTACAAGGTCGACCTCAGAACTTTGTTCAGTTAGTCTCGGTGACGGATAATGGAAGGAAGGGCAGGCAACTGGTCGACTTCATTTAAATAAACAAATAAAAAATAAGATAAACTCTCAGGAATAGATAAATAATAACAAAAACATTGTAAAGTGGAGAAAGCGAGAGCACGCGAATGCACTCAAGCAAACACAAACAGCACAGCACGATGCCTATTTTTTTTTAAAATTGACAAAATATATCAAAAGTAAATCAAAAATAAAAATAAGTGGAAAAGGCGAGAGTGCGCGAGCACACAGGAGCAAAGACAAGCAGCGCAGCTTGATGCGTAGTAAAAAAAATAATAAATAGACAACTGGTCGACCTCATTAGAAATAAAAACCCAAAAGATTAGATAGACAAACAAACAAACACATAAATTTGGAGAGAAGGGCAGTGCGGGCAGTAGCAAAGGTAAACAGCAGACAGACCTGAATCCTTATCTTTACAAGGTCGACCTCAGAACTTTATTCAGTTTGTCGCGGTGACGGATAATGGAAGGAAGGGCAGGCAACTGGTCGACTTCATTTAAATAAACAAATACAAAATAAGATAAACTCTCAGGAATAGATAAATAATAACAAAAAAAATTGTAAAGTGGAGAAAGCGAGTGCGCGCGAATGCATTCAAGCAAACACAAACAGCACAGCACGATGCGTATTTTTTTTTAAAATTGACAAAATAAATCAAAAATAAAAATAAGTGGAAAAGACGAGAGTGCGCGAGCACACAGGAGCAAAGACAAGCAGCGCAGCTTGATGCGTAGTAAAAAAAATAATAAATAGACAACTGGTCGACCTCATTAGAAATAAAAACCCAAAAGATTAGATATACAAACAAACAAACACATAAATGTGGAGAGAAGGGCAGTGCGCGCAGGAGCGAAGGTAAACAGCAGACAGACCTGAATCCTTATCTTTACAAGGTCGACCTCAGAACATTGTTCAGTTTGTCTCGGTGACGGATAATGGAAGGAAGGGCAGGCAACTGGTCAACTTCATTTAAATAAACAAATAAAAAATAAGATAAACTCTCAGGAATAGATAAATAATAACAAAAAAATTGTAAAGTGGAGAAAGCGAGAGCGCGCGAATGCACTCAAGCAAACACAAACAGCACAGCACGATGCGTATTTTTTTTAAAATTGACAAAATAAATCAAAAATGAATCAAAAATAAAAATAAGTGGAAAAGGCGAGAGGTGAGCGAGCACAGAGGAGCAAAGACACGCAGCGCAACTTGATGCGTAGTAAAAAAAATAATAAATAGACAACTGGTCGACCTCATTAGAAATAAAAACCCAAAAGATTAGATAGACAAACAAACAAACACATAAATGTGGAGAGAAGGGCAGTGCGGGGCAGGAGCAAAGGTAAACAGCAGACAGACCTGAATCCTTATCTTTACAAGGTCGACCTCATAATTTTGTTCAGTTTGTCTCGGTGATGGATAATGGACGGAAGGGCAGGCAACTGGTCGACTTCATTTAAATAAACAAATAAAAAATAAGATAAACTCTCAGGAATAGATAAATAATAACAAAAAAATTGTAAAGTGGAGAAAGCGAGAGCGCGCGAATGCACTCAAGCAAACAGAAACAGCACAGCACGATGCGTATTTTTTTTTAAATTGACAAAATAAATCAAAAATAAATCAAAAATAAAAATAAGTGGAAAAGGCGAGAGTGCGGGAGCACACAGGAGCAAAGACAAGCAGCGCAACTTGATGCGTAGTAAAAAAAATAATAAATAGACAACTGGTCGACCTCATTAGAAATAAAAACCCAAAAGATTAGACAGATAAACAAACAAACACATAAATTTGGAGGAGAAGGGCAGTGCGCGCAGTAGCAAAGGTAAACAGCAGACAGACCTGAATCCTTATCTTTACAAGGTCGACCTCAGAACTTTATTCAGTTTGTCTCGGTGACGGATAATGGAAGGAAGGGCAGGCAACTGGTCGACTTCATTTAAATAAACAAATAAAAAATAAGATAAACTCTCAGGAATAGATAAATAATAACAAAAAATTGTAAAGTGGAGAAAGCGGGAGAGCGCGGCGAATGCACTCAAGCAAACACAAACAGCACAGCACGATGCGTATTTTTTTTTAAATTGACAAAATAAATCAAAAATAAATCAAAAATAAAAATAAGTGGAAAAGGCGAGAGTGCGCGAGCACACAGGAGCAAAGACAAGCATCGCAGCTTGATGCGTAGTAAAAAAAATAATAAATAGACAACTGGTCGACCTCATTAGAAATAAAAACCCAAAAGATTAGATAGACAAACAAACAAACACATAAATTTGGAGAGAAGGGCAATGCGTGCAGTAGCAAAGGTAAACAGCAGACAGGACCTGAATCCTTATCTTTACAAGGTCGACCTCAGAACTTTATTCAGTTTGTCTCGGTGACGGATAATGGAAGGAAGGGCAGGCAAGCTGGTCGACTTCATTTAAATAAACAAATAAAAAATAAGATAAACTCTCAGGAATAGATAAATAATAACAAAAAAAATTGTAAAGTGGAGAAAGCGAGAGCGCGCGAATGCACTCAAGCAAACACAAACAGCACAGCACGATGCGTATTTTTTTTTAAAATTGACAAAATAAATCAAAAATAAAAATAAGTGGGAAAAGACGAGAGTGCGCGAGCACACAGGAGCAAAGACAAGCAGCGCAGCTTGATGCGTAGTAAAAAAAATAATAAATAGACAACTGGTCGACCTCATTAGAAATAAAAACCCAAAAGATTAGATAGACAAACAAACAAACACATAAATGTGGAGAGAAGGGCAGTGCGGGCAGGAGCAAAGGTAAACAGCAGACAGACCTGAATCCTTATCTTTACAAGGTCGACCTCAGAATTTTGTTCAGTTTGTCTCGGTGATGGATAATGGACGGAAGGGCAGGCAACTGCTCGACTTCATTTAAATAAACAATTAAAAAATAAGATAAACTCTCAGGAATAGATAAATAATAACAAAAAAATTGTAAAGTGGAGGAAAGCGAGAGCGCGCGAATGCACTCAAGCAAACACAAACAGCACAGCACGATGCGTATTTTTTTTTAAATGACAAAATAAATCAAAAATTAATCAAAAATAAAATAAGTGGAAAAAGGCGAGAGTGCGCGAGCACACAGGAGCAAAGACAAGCAGCGCAGCTGATGCGTAGTAAAAAAAAATAATAAATAGGCAACTGGTCGACCTCATTAGAAATAAAAACCCAAAAGATCAGATAGACAAACAAACAAACACATAAATGTGGAGAGAAGGGCAGTGCGCGCAGTAGCAAAGGTAAACAGCAGACAGACCTGAATCCTTATCTTTACAAGGTCGACCTCAGAACTTTGTTCAGTTAGTCTCGGTGACGGATAATGGAAGGAAGGGCAGGCAACTGGTCGACTTCATTTAAAATAAACAAATAAAAAATAAGATAAACTCTCAGGAATAGATAATAATAACAAAAAAATTGTAAAGTGGAGAAAGCGAGAGCACGCGAATGCACTCAAGCAAACACAAACAGCACAGCACGATGCCTATTTTTTTTTAAATTGACAAAATAAATCAAAAATAAATCAAAAATAAAAATAAGTGGAAAAGGCGAGAGTGCGGGAGCACACAGGAGCAAAGACAAGCAGCGCAGCTTGATGCGTAGTAAAAAAAAATAATAAATAGACAACTGGTCGACCTCATTAGAAATAAAAACCCAAAAGATTAGACAGACAAACAAACAAACACATAAATTTGGAGAGAAGGGCAGTGCGCGCAGTAGCAAAGGTAAACAGCAGACAGACCTGAATCCTTATCTTTACAAGGTCGACCTCAGAACTTTATTCAGTTTGTCTCGGTGACGGATAATGGAAGGAAGGGCAGGCAACTGGTCGACTTCATTTAAATAAACAAATAAAAAATAAGATAAACTCTCAGGAATAGATAAATAATAACAAAAAAATTGTAAAGTGGAGAAAGCGAGAGCGCGCGAATGCACTCAAGCAAACACAAACAGCACAGCACGATGCGTATTTTTTTTTTAAATTGACAAAATAAATCAAAAATAAATCAAAAATAAAAATAAGTTGAAAAGGCGAGAGTGCGCGAGCACACAGGAACAAAGACAAGCAGCGCAGCTTGATGCGTAGTAAAAAAAATAATAAATAGGCAACTGGTCGACCTCACTAGAAATAAAAACCCAAAAGATTAGATAGACAAACAAACAAACACATAAATGTGGGAGAGAAGGGCAGTGCGGGCAGGAGCAAAGGTAAACAGCAGACCGACCTGAATCCTCATCTTTACAAGGTCGACCTCAGAACTTTGTTCAGTTTGTCTCGGTGACGGATAATGGAAGGAAGGGCAGGCAACTGGTCGACTTCATTTAAATAAACAAATAAAAAATAAGATAAACTCTCAGGAATAGATAAATAATAACAAAAAAATTGTAAAGTGAGAGAAAGCGAGGAGCGCGCGAATGCACTCAAGCAAACACAAACAGCACAGCACGATGCGTATTTTTTTTAAAATTGACAAAATAAATCAAAAATGAATCAAAAATAAAATAAGTGGAAAAGGCGAGAGTGAGCGAGCACACAGGAGCAAAGACAAGCAGCGCAGCTTGATGCGTAGTAAAAAAAATAATAAATAGACAACTGGTCGACCTCATTAGAAATAAAAACCCAAAAGATTAGATATACAAACAAACAAACACATAAATGTGGAGAGAAGGGCAGTGGGGGGCAGGAGCAAAGGTAAACAGCAGACAGACCTGAATCCTTATCTTTACAAGGTCGACCTCCATAATTTTGTTCAGTTTGTCTCGGTGATGGATAATGGACGGAAGGGCAGGCAACTGGTCGACTTCATTTAAATAAACAAATAAAAAATAAGATAAACTCTCAGGAATAGATAAATAATAACAAAAAAATTGTAAAGTGGAGGAAAGCGAGAGCGCGCGGAATGCACTCCAGCAAACACAAACAGCACCGCACGATGCGTATTTTTTTTTAAATTGACAAAATAAATCAAAAATAAATCAAAAATAAAAATAAGTGGAAAAAGGCGAGAGTGCGCGAGCACACAGGAGCAAAGACAAGCAGCGCAGCTTGATGCGTAGTAAAAAAAATAATAAATAGGCAACTGGTCGACCTCATTAGAAATAAAAACCCAAAAGATTAGATAGACAAACAAACAAACACATAAATGTGGAGAGAAGGGCAGTGCGGGCAGGAGCAAAGGTAAACAGCAGACAGACCTGAATCCTTATCTTTACAAGGTCGACCTCAGAATTTTGTTCAGTTTGTCTCGGTGATGGATAATGGACGGAAGGGCAGGCAACTGGTCGACTTCATTTAAATAAACAAATAAAAAATAAGATAAACTCTCAGGAATAGATAAATAATAACAAAAAAATTGTAAAGTGGAGAAAGCGAGAGCGCGCGAATGCACTCAAGCAAACACAAACAGCACAGCACGATGCGTATTTTTTTTAAATTGACAAAATAAATCAAAAATAAATCAAAAATAAAAATAAGTGGAAAAGGCGAGAGTGCGCTGAGCACACAGGAGCAAAGACAAGCAGCGCAGCTTGATGCGTAGTAAAAAAAATAATAAATAGACAACTGGTCGACCTCATTAGAAATAAAAACCCAAAAGATTAGACAGACAAACAAACAAACACATAAATTTGGAGAGAAGGGCAGTGCGCGCAGTAGCAAAGGTAAACAGCAGACAGACCTGAATCCTTATCTTTACAAGGTCGACCTCAGAACTTTATTCAGTTTGTCTCGGTGACGGATAATGGAAGGAAGGGCAGGCAACTGGTCGACTTCATTTAAATAAACAAATAAAAAATAAGATAAACTCTCAGGAATAGATAAATGATAACAAAAAATTGTAAAGTGGAGAAAGCGAGAGCGCGCGAATGCACTCAAGCAAACACAAACAGCACATTACGATGCGTATTTTTTTTTAAAATTGACAAAATAAATCAAAAATAAATCAAAAATAAAAATAAGTGGAAAAGGCGAGAGTGCGCGAGCACACAGGAGCAAAGACAAGCATCGCAGCTTGATGCGTAGTAAAAAAAATAATAAATAGACAACTGGTCGACCTCATTAGAAATAAAAACCCAAAAGATTAGATAGACAAACAAACAAACACATAAATTTGGAGAGAAGGGCAGTGCGCGCAGTAGCAAAGGTAAACAGCAGACAGACCTGAATCCTTATCTTTACAAGGTCGACCTCAGAACTTTATTCAGTTTGTCTCGGTGACGGATAATGGAAGGAAGGGCAGGCAACTGGTCGACTTCATTTAAATAAACAAATAAAAAATAAGATAAACTCTCAGGAATAGATAAATAATAACAAAAAAAATTGTAAAGTGGAGAAAGCGAGAGCACGCGAATGCACTCAAGCAAACACAAACAGCACAGCACGATGCGTATTTTTTTTAAAATTGACAAAATAAATCAAAAATAAAAATAAGTGGAAAAGACGAGAGTGCGCGAGCACACAGGAGCAAAGACAAGCAGCGCAGCTTGATGCGTAGTAAAAAAAATAATAAATAGACAACTGGTCGACCTCATTAGAAATAAAAACCCAAAAGATTAGATAGACAAACAAACAAACACATAAATGTGGAGAGAAGGGCAGTGCGGGCAGGAGCAAAGGTAAACAGCAGACAGACCTGAATCCTTATCTTTACAAGGTCGACCTCAGAATTTTGTTCAGTTTGTCTCGGTGATGGATAATGGAAGGAAGGGCAGGCAACTGGTCGACTTCATTTAAATAAACAAATAAAAAATAAGATAAACTCTCAGGAATAGATAAATAATAACAAAAAAATTGTAAAGTGGAGAAAGCGAGAGCGCGCGAATGCACTCAAGCAAACACAAACAGCACAGCACGATGCGTATTTTTTTTTTAAATTGACAAAATAAATCAAAAATAAATCAAAAATAAAAATAAGTGGAAAAGGCGAGAGTGCGCGAGCACACAGGAGCAAAGACAAGCAGCGCAGCTTGATGCGTAGTAAAAAAAATAATAAATAGACAACTGGTCGACCTCATTAGAAATAAAAACCCAAAAGATCAGATAGACAAACAAACAAACACATAAATGTGGAGAGAAGGGCAGTGCGCGCAGAAGCAAAGGTAAACAGCAGACAGACCTGAATCCTTATCTTTACAAGGTCGACCTCAGATCTTTGTTCAGTTAGTCTCGGTGACGGATAATGGAAGGAAGGGCAGGCAACTGGTCGACTTCATTTAAATAAACAAATGAAAAATAAGATAAACTCTCAGGAATAGATAAATAATAACAAAAACATTGTAAAGTGGAGAAAGCTAGAGCACGCGAATGCACTCAAGCAAACACAAACAGCACAGCACGATGCCTATTTTTTTAAAAATTGACAAAATATATCAAAAATAAATCAAAAATAAAAATAAGTGGAAAAGGCGAGAGTGCGCGAGCACACAGGAGCAAAGACAAGCAGCGCAGCTTGATGCGTAGTAAAAAAAATAATAAATAGACAACTGGTAGACCTCATTAGAAATAAAAACCCAAAAGATTAGATAGACAAACAAACAAACACATACATGTGGAGAGAAGGGCAGTGTGCGCAGTAGCAAAGGTAAACAGCAGACAGACCTGAATCCTTATCTTTACAAGGTCGACCTCAGAACTTTATTCAGTTTGTCGCGGTGACGGATAATGGAAGGAAGGGCAGGCAACTGGTCGACTTCATTTAAATAAACAAATAAAAAATAAGATAAACTCTCAGGAATAGATAAATAATAACAAAAAAAATTGTAAAGTGGAGAAAGCGAGAGCGCGCGAATGCACTCAAGCAAACACAAACAGCACAGCACGATGCGTATTTTTTTAAAATTGAAAAAATAAATCAAAAATAAATCAAAAATAAAAATAAGTGGAAAAGGCGAGAGTGCGCGAGCACACAGGAGCAAAGACAAGCAGCGCAGCTTGATGCGGAGTAAAAAAAATAATAAATAGACAACTGGTCGACCTCATTAGAAATAAAAACCCAAAAGATCAGATAGACAAACAAACAAACACATAAATGTGGAGAGAAGGGCAGTGCGCGCAGAAGCAAAGGTAAACAGCAGACAGACCTGAATCCTTATCTTTACAAGGTCGACCTCAGAACTTTGTTCAGTTAGTCTCGGTGACGGATAATGGAAGGAAGGGCAGGCAACTGGTCGACTTCATTTAAATAAACAAATAAAAAATGAGATAAACTCTCAGGAATAGATAAATAATAACAAAAAAATTGTAAAGTGGAGAAAGCGAGAGCACGCGAATGCACTCAAGCAAACACAAACAGCACAGCACGATGCCTATTTTTTTTTTAAAATTGACAAAATAAATCAAAAATAAATCAAAAATAAAAAAAAGTGGAAAAGGCGAGAGTGCGCGAGCACACAGGAGCAAAGACAAGCAGCGCAGCTTGATGCGTAGTAAAAAAAATAATAAATAGACAACTGGTCGACCTCATTAGAAATAAAAACCCAAAAGATTAGATAGACAAACAAACAAACACATAAATGTGGAGAGAAGGGCAGTGCGCGCAGTAGCAAAGGTAAACAGCAGACAGACCTGAATCCTTATCTTTACAAGGTCGACCTCAGAACTTTATTCAGTTTGTCTCGGTGACGGATAATGGAAGGAAGGGCAGGCAACTGGTCGACTTCATTTAAATAAACAAATAAAAAATAAGATAAACTCTCAGGAATAGATAAATAATAACAAAAAAATTGTAAAGTGGAGAAAGCGAGAGCGCGCTAATGCACTCAAGCAAACACAAACAGCACAGCACGATGCGTATTTTTTTTTTAAATTGACAAAATAAATAAAAAATAAAAATAAGTGGAAAAGACGAGAGTGCGCGAGCACACAGGAGCAAAGACAAGCAGCGCAGCTTGATGCGTAGTAAAAAAAATAATAAATAGACAACTGTTCGACCTCATTAGAAATAAAAACCCAAAAGATCAGATAGACAAACAAACAAACACATAAATGTGGAGAGAAGGGCAGTGCGCGCAGAAGCAAAGGTAAACAGCAGACAGACCTGAATCCTTATCTTTACAAGGTCGACCTCAGAACTTTGTTCAGTTAGTCTCGGTGACGGATAATGGAAGGAAGGGCAGGCAACTGGTCGACTTCATTTAAATAAACAAATAAAAAATGAGATAAACTCTCAGGAATAGATAAATAATAACAAAAAAATTGTAAAGTGGAGAAAGCGAGAGCACGCGAATGCACTCAAGCAAACACAAACAGCACAGCACGATGCCTATTTTTTTTTTAAAATTGACAAAATAAATCAAAAATAAATCAAAAATAAAAATAAGTGGAAAAGGCGAGAGTGCGCGAGCACACAGGAGCAAAGACAAGCAGCGCAGCTTGATGCGTAGTAAAAAAAATAATAAATAGACAACTGGTCGACCTCATTAGAAAGAAAAACCCAAAAGATTAGATAGACAAACAAACAAACACATAAATGTGGAGAGAAGGGCAGTGCGCGCAGTAGCAAAGGTAAACAGCAGACAGACCTGAATCCTTATCTTTACAAGGTCGACCTCAGAACTTTATTCAGTTTGTCTCGGTGACGGATAATGGAAGGAAGGGCAGGCAACTGGTCGACTTCATTTAAATAAACAAATAAAAAATAAGATAAACTCTCAGGAATAGATAAATAATAACAAAAAAATTGTAAAGTGGAGAAAGCGAGAGCGCGCTAATGCACTCAAGCAAACACAAACAGCACAGCACGATGCGTATTTTTTTTTTAAATTGACAAAATAAATAAAAAATAAAAATAAGTGGAAAAGACGAGAGTGCGCGAGCACACAGGAGCAAAGACAAGCAGCGCAGCTTGATGCGTAGTAAAAAAAATAATAAATAGACAACTGTTTCGACCTCATTAGAAATAAAAACCCAAAAGATCAGATAGACAAACAAACAAAAACATAAATGTGGAGAGAAGGGCAGTGCGCGCAGAAGCAAAGGTAAACAGCAGACAGACCTGAATCCTTATCTTTACAAGGTCGACCTCAGAACTTTGTTCAGTTAGTCTCGGTGACGGATAATGGAAGGAAGGGCAGGCAACTGCTCGACTTCATTTAAATAAACAAATAAAAAATAAGATAAACTCTCAGGAATAGATAAATAATATCAAAAACATTGTAAAGTGGAGAAAGCGAGAGCACGCGAATGCACTCAAGCAAACACAAACAGCACAGCACGATGCCTACTTTTTTTTAAATTGACAAAATATATCAAAAATAAATCAAAAATAAAAATAAGTGGAAAAGGCGAGAGTGCGCGAGCACACAGGAGCAAAGACAAGCAGCGCAGCTTGATGCGTAGTAAAAAAAATAATAAATAGACAACTGGTCGACCTCATTAGAAATAAAAACCCAAAAGATTAGATAGACAAACAAACAAACACATAAATTTGGAGAGAAGGGCAGTGCGCGCAGTAGCAAAGGTAAACAGCAGACAGACCTGAATCCTTATTTTTACAAGGTCGACCTCAGAACTTTATTCAGTTTGTCGCGGTGACGGATAATGGAAGGAAGGGCAGGCAACTGGTCGACTTCATTTAAATAAACAAATAAAAAATAAGATAAACTATCAGGAATAGATTAATAATAACAAAAAAATTGTAAAGTGGAGAAAGCGCGAGCGCGCGAATGCACTCAAGCAAACACAAACAGCACAGCACGATGCGTATTCTTTTTTTAAAATTGACAAAATAAATCAAAAATAAAAATAAGTGGAAAAGACGAGAGTGCGCGAGCACACAGGAGCAAAGACAAGCAGCGCAGCTTGATGCGTAGTAAAAAAAATAATAAATAGACAACTGGTCGACCTCATTAGAAATAAAAACCCAAAAGATTAGATAGACAAACAAACAAACACATAAATGTGGAGAGAAGGGCAGTGCGCGCAGGAGCAAAGGTAAACAGCAGACAGACCTGAATCCTTACCTTTACAAGGTCGACCTCAGAACTTTGTTCAGTTAGTCTCGGTGACCGATAATGGAAGGAAGGGCAGGCAACTGGTCGACTTCATTTAAATAAACAAATAAAAAATAAGATAAACTCTCAGGAATAGATAAATAATAACAAAAACATTGTAAAGTGGAGAAAGCAAGAGCACGCGAATGCACTCAAGCAAACACAAACAGCACAGCACGATGCCTATTTTTTTTAAAAATTGACAAAATATATCAAAAATAAATCAAAAATAAAAATAAGTGGAAAAGGCGAGAGTGCGCGAGCACACAGGAGCAAAGACAAGCAGCGCAGCTTGATGCGTAGTAAAAAAAAAAATAAATAGACAACTGGTAGACCTCATTAGAAATAAAAAACCCAAAAGATTAGATAGACAAACAAACAAACACATACATGTGGAGAGAAGGGCAGTGTGCGCAGTAGCAAAGGTAAACAGCAGACAGACCTGAATCCTTATCTTTACAAGGTCGACCTCAGAACTTTATTCAGTTTGTCGCGGTGACGGATAATGGAAGGAAGGGCAGGCAACTGGTCGACTTCATTTAAATAAACAAATAAAAAATAAGATAAACTCTCAGGAATAGATAAATAATAACAAAAAAATTGTAAAGTGGAGAAAGCGAGAGCGCGCGAATGCACTCAAGCAAACACAAACAGCACAGCACGTTGCGTATTTTTTTTAAAATTGACAAAATAAATCAAAAATAAAAATAAGTGGAAAAGGCGAGAGTGCGGGAGCACACAGGAGCAAAGACAAGCAGCGCAGCTTGATGCGTAGTAATAAAAATAATAAATAGACAACTGGTCGACCTCATTAGAAATAAAAACCCAAAAGATTAGACAGACAAACAAACAAACACATAAATTTGGAGAGAAGGGCAGTGCGCGCAGTAGCAAAGGTAAACAGCAGACAGACCTGAATCCTTATCTTTACAAGGTCGACCTCAGAACTTTATTCAGTTTGTCTCGGTGACGGATAATGGAAGGAAGGGCAGGCAACTGGTCGACTTCATTTAAATAAACAAATAAAAAATAAGATAAACTCTCAGGAATAGATAAATAATAACAAAAAAATTGTAAAGTGGAGAAAGCGAGAGCGCGCGAATGCACTCAAGCAAACACAAACAGCACAGCACGATGCGTATTTTTTTTAAAAATTGACAAAATAAATCAAAAATAAATCAAAAATAAAAATAAGTGGAAAAGGCGAGAGTGCGCGAGCACACAGGAGCAAAGACAAGCAGCGCAGCTTGATGCGTAGTAAAAAAAATAATAAATAGACAACTGGTCGACCTCATTAGAAATAAAAACCCAAAAGATTAGATAGACAAACAAACAAACACATAAATGTGGAGAGAAGGGCAGTGCGCGCAGGAGCAAAGGTAAACAGCAGACAGACCTGAATCCTTATCTTTACAAGGTCGACCTCAGAACTTTGTTCAGTTTGTCTCGGTGACGGATAATGGAAGGAAGGGCAGGCAACTGGTCGACTTCATTTAAATAAACAAATAAAAAATAAGATAAACTCTCAGGAATAGATAAATAATAACAAAAAAATTGTAAAGTGGAGAAAGCGAGAGCGCGCGAATGCACTCAAGCAAACACAAACAGCACAGCACGATGCGTATTTTTTTTTAAATTGACACATAAATCATAAATAAATCATAAATAAAAATAAGTGGAAAAGGCGAGAGTGTGCGAGCACACAGAAGCAAAGACAAGCAGCGCAGCTTGATGCGTAGTAAAAAAAATAATAAATAGACAACTGGTCGACCTCATTAGAAAAAAAAAACACAAAAGATTAGATAGACAAACAAACAAACACATAAATGTGGAGAGAAGGGCAGTGCGCGCAGGAGCAAAGGTAAACAGCAGACAGACCTGAATCCTTATCTTTACAAGGTCGACCTCAGAACTTTGTTCAGTTTGTCTCGGTGACGGATAATGGAAGGACGGGCAGGCAACTGGTCGACTTCATTTAAATAAACAAATAAAAAATAAGATAAACACTCAGGAATAGATAAATAATAACAAAAAAATTGTAAAGTGGAGAAAGCGAGAGCGCGCGAATGCACTCAAGCAAACACAAAGAGCACAGCACGATGCGTATTTTTTTAAAAATTGACAAAATAAATCAAAATTAAATCAAAAATAAAAATAAGTGGAAAAGGCGAGAGTGCGCGAGCACACAGGAGCAAAGACAAGCAGCGCAGCTTGATGCGTAGTAAAAAAAATAATAAATAGACAACTGGTGGACCTCATTAGAAATAAAAACCCAAAAGATTAGATAGACAAACAAACAAACACATAAATGTGGAGAGAAGGGCAGTGCGCGCAGGAGCAAAGGTAAACAGCAGACAGACCTGGATCCTTATCTTTACAAGGTCGACCTCAGAACTTTGTTCAGTTTGTCTCGGAGACGGATAATGGAAGGAAGGGCAGGCAACTGGTCGACTTCATTTAAATAAACAAATAAAAAATAAGATAAACTCTCAGGAATAGATAAATAATAACAAAAAAATTGTAAAGTGGAGAAAGCGAGAGCGCGCGAATGCACTCAAGCAAACACAAACAGCACAGCACGATGCGTATTTTTTTTTAAAATTGACAAAATAAATCAAAAATAAATCAAAAATAAAAATAAGTGGAAAAGGCGAGAGTGCGCGAGCACACAGGAGCAAAGACAAGCAGCGCAGCTTGATGCGGAGTAAAAAAAATAATAAATAGACAACTGGTCGACCTCATTAGAAATAAAAACCCAAAAGATCAGATAGACAAACAAACAAACACATAAATGTGGAGAGAAGGGCAGTGCGCGCAGAAGCAAAGGTAAACAGCAGACAGACCTGAATCCTTATCTTTACAAGGTCGACCTCAGAACTTTGTTCAGTTAGTCTCGGTGACGGATAATGGAAGGAAGGGCAGGCAACTGGTCGACTTCATTTAAATAAACAAATAAAAAATGAGATAAACTCTCAGGAATAGATAAATAATAACAAAAAAATTGTAAAGTGGAGAAAGCGAGAGCACGCGAATGCACTCAAGCAAACAAAAACAGCACAGCACGATGCCTATTTTTTTTTTAAAATTGACAAAATAAATCAAAAATAAATCAAAAATAAAAATAAGTGGAAAAGGCGAGAGTGCGCGAGCACACAGGAGCAAAGACAAGCAGCGCAGCTTGATGCGTAGTAAAAAAAAATAATAAATAGACAACTGGTCGACCTCATTAGAAATAAAAACCCAAAAGATTAGATAGACAAACAAACAAACACATAAAATGTGGAGAGAAGGGCAGTGCGCGCAGTAGCAAAGGTAAACAGCAGACAGACCTGAATCCTTATCTTTACAAGGTCGACCTCAGAACTTTATTCAGTTTGTCTCGGTGACGGATAATGGAAGGAAGGGCAGGCAACTGGTCGACTTCATTTAAATAAACAAATAAAAAATAAGATAAACTCTCAGGAATAGATAAATAATAACAAAAAAATTGTAAAGTGGAGAAAGCGAGAGCGCGCGAATGCACTCAAGCAAACACAAACAGCACAGCACGATGCGTATTTTTTTTTTAAATTGACAAAATAAATATAAAATAAAAATAAGTGGAAAAGACGAGAGTGCGCGAGCACACAGGAGCAAAGGACAAGCAGCGCAGCTTGATGCGTAGTAAAAAAAATAATAAATAGACAACTGTTCGACCTCATTAGAAATAAAAACCCAAAAGATCAGATAGACAAACAAACAAACACATAAATGTGGAGAGAAGGGCAGTGCCCGCAGAAGCAAAGGTAAACAGCAGACAGACCTGAATCCTTATCTTTACAAGGTCGACCTCAGAACTTTGTTCAGTTTGTCGCGGTGACGGATAATGGAAGGAAGGGCAGGCAACTGGTCGACTTCATTTAAATAAACAAATAAAAAATAAGATAAACTCTCAGGAATAGATAAATAATATCAGAAACATTGTAAAGTGGAGAAAGCGAGAGCACGCGAATGCACTCAAGCAAACACAAACAGCACAGCACGATGCCTATTTTTTTTTAAAATTGACAAAATATATCAAAAATAAATCAAAAATAAAAATAAGTGGAAAAGGCGAGAGTGCGCGAGCACACAGGAGCAAAGACAAGCAGCGCAGCTTGATGCGTAGTAAAAAAAATAATAAATAGACAACTGGTCGACCTCATTAGAAATAAAAACCCAAAAGATTAGATAGACAAACAAACAAACACATAAATTTGGAGAGAAGGGCAGTGCGCGCAGTAGCAAAGGTAAACAGCAGACAGACCTGAATCCTTATTTTTACAAGGTCGACCTCAGAACTTTATTCAGTTTGTCGCGGTGACGGATAATGGAAGGAAGGGCAGGCAACTGGTCGACTTCATTTAAATAAACAAATAAAAAATAAGATAAACTATCAGGAATAGATTAATAATAACAAAAAAATTGTAAAGTGGAGAAAGCGCGAGCGCGCGAATGCACTCAAGCAAACACAAACAGAACAGCACGATGCGTATTCTTTTTTTAAAATTGACAAAATAAATCAAAAATAAAAATAAGTGGAAAAGACGAGAGTGCGCGAGCACACAGGAGCAAAGACAAGCAGCGCAGCTTGATGCGTAGTAAAAAAAATAATAAATAGACAACTGGTCGACCTCATTAGAAATAAAAACCCAAAAGATTAGATAGACAAACAAACAAACACATAAATGTGGAGAGAAGGGCAGTGCGCGCAGGAGCAAAGGTAAACAGCAGACAGACCTGAATCCTTATCTTTACAAGGTCGACCTCAGAACTTTATTCAGTTTATCTCGGTGACGGATAATGGAAGGAAGGGCAGGCAACTGGTCGACTTCATTTAAATAAACAAATAAAAAATAAGATAAACTCTCAGGAATAGATAAATAATAACAAAAAAATTGTAAAGTGGAGAAAGCGAGAGCGCGCGAATGCACTCAAGCAAACACAAACAGCACAGCACGATGCGTATTTTTTTTTAAAATTGACAAAATAAATCAAAAATAAATCAAAAATAAAAATAAGTGGAAAATGCGAGAGTGCGCGAGCACACAGGAGCAAAGACAAGCAGCGCAGCTTGATGCGTAGTAAAAAAAATAATAAATAGACAACTGGTCGACCTCATTAGAAATAAAAACCCAAAAGATTAGATAGACAAACAAACAAACACATAAATGTGGAGAGAAGGGCAGTGCGGGCAGGAGCAAAGGTAAACAGCAGACAGACCTGAATCCTCATCTTTACAAGGTCGACCTCAGAACTTTGTTCAGTTTGTCTCGGTGACGGATAATGGAAGGAAGGGCAGGCAACTGGTCGACTTCATTTAAATAAACAAATAAAAAATAAGATAAACTCTCAGGAATAGATAAATAATAACAAAAAAATTGTAAAGTGGAGAAAGCGAGAGCGCGCGAATGCACTCAAGCAAACACAAACAGCACAGCACGATGCGTATTTTCTTTAAAATTGACAAAATAAATCAAAAATAAATCAAAAATAAAAATAAGTGGAAAAGGCGAGAGTGCGCGAGCACACAGGAGCCAAGACAAGCAGCGCAGCTTGATGCGTAGTAAAAAAAATAATAAATAGACAACTGGTCGACCTCATTAGAAATAAAAACCCAAAGATTAGATAGACAAACAAACAAACACATAAATGTGGAGAGAAGGGCAGTGCGCGCAGGAGCAAAGGTAAACAGCAGACAGACCTGAATCCTTACCTTTACAAGGTCGACCTCAGAACTTTGTTCAGTTTGTCTCGGTGACGGATAATGGAAGGAAGGGCAGGCAACTGGTCGACTTCATTTAAATAAACAAATAAAAAATAAGATAAACTCTCAGGAATAGATAAATAATAACAAAAAAATTGTAAAGTGCAGAAAGCGAGAGCGCGCGAATGCACTCAAGCAAACACAAACAGCACAGCACGTTGCGTATTTTTTTTAAAATTGACAAAATAAATCAAAAATAAAATAAGTGGAAAAGGCGAGAGTGCGGGAGCACACAGGAGCAAAGACAAGCAGCGCAGCTTGATGCGTAGTAAAAAAAATAATAAATAGACAACTGGTCGACCTCATTAGAAATAAAAACCCAAAAGATTAGACAGACAAACAAACAAACACATAAATTTGGAGAGAAGGGCAGTGCGCGCAGTAGCAAAGGTAAACAGCAGACAGACCTGAATCCTTATCTTTACAAGGTCGACCTCAGAACTTTATTCAGTTTGTCTCGGTGACGGATAATGGGAGGAAGGGCAGGCAACTGGTCGACTTCATTTAAATAAACAAATAAAAAATAAGATAAACTCTCAGGAATAGATAAATAATAACAAAAAAATTGTAAAGTGGAGAAAGCGAGAGCGCGCGAATGCACTCAAGCAAACACAAACAGCACAGCACGATGCGTATTTTTTTTAAAAATTGACCAAATAAATCAAAAATAAATCAAAAATAAAAATAAGTGGAAAAGGCGAGAGTGCGCGAGAACACAGGAGCAAAGACAAGCAGCGCAGCTTGATGCGTAGTAAAAAAAATAATAAATAGACAACTGGTCGACCTCATTAGAAATAAAAACCCAAAAGATTAGATAGACAAACAAACAAACACATAAATGTGGAGAGAAGGGCAGTGCGCGCAGGAGCAAAGGTAAACAGCAGACAGACCTGAATCCTTATCTTTACAAGGTCGACCTCAGAACTTTGTTCAGTTTGTCTCGGTGACGGATAATGGAAGGAAGGGCAGGCAACTGGTCGACTTCATTTAAATAAACAAATAAAAAATAAGATAAACTCTCAGGAATAGATAAATAATAACAAAAAAATTGTAAAGTGGAGAAAGCGAGAGCGCGCGAATGCACTCAAGCAAACACAAACAGCACAGCACGATGCGTATTTTTTTTAAAATTGACACATAAATCATAAATAAATCATAAATAAAAATAAGTGGAAAAGGCGAGAGTGTGCGAGCACACAGAAGCAACGACAAGCAGCGCAGCTTGATGCGTAGTAAAAAAAATAATAAATAGACAACTGGTCGACCTCATTAGAAAAAAAAACACAAAAGATTAGATAGACAAACAAACAAACACATAAATGTGGAGAGAAGGGCAGTGCGCGCAGGAGCAAAGGTAAACAGCAGACAGACCTGAATCCTTATCTTTACAAGGTCGACCTCAGAACTTTGTTCAGTTTGTCTTGGTGACGGATAATGGAAGGACGGGCAGGCAACTGGTCGACTTCATTTAAATAAACAAATAAAAAATAAGATAAACACTCAGGAATAGATAAATAATAACAAAAAAATTGTAAAGTGGAGAAAGCGAGAGCGCGCGAATGCACTCAAGCAAACACAAAGAGCACAGCACGATGCGTATTTTTTTAAAAATTGACAAAATAAATCAAAATTAAATCAAAAATAAAAATAAGTGGAAAAGGCGAGAGTGCGCGAGCACACAGGAGCAAAGGACAAGCAGCGCAGCTTGATGCGTAGTAAAAAAAAATAATAAATAGACAACTGGTGGACCTCATTAGAAATAAAAACCCAAAAGATTAGATAGACAAACAAACAAACACATAAATGTGGAGAGAAGGGCAGTGCGGGCAGGAGCAAAGGTAAACAGCAGACAGACCTGGATCCTTATCTTTACAAGGTCGACCTCAGAACTTTGTTCAGTTTGTCTCGGAGACGGATAATGGAAGGTAGGGCAGGCAACTGGTCGACTTCATTTAAATAAACAAATAAAAAATAAGATAAACTCTCAGGAATAGATAAATAATAACAAAAAAAATTGTAAAGTGGAGAAAGCGAGAGCGCGCGAATGCACTCAAGCAAACACAAACAGCACAGCACGATGCGTATTTTTTTAAAAAATTGACAAAATAAATAAAAAATAAATCAAAAATGAAAATAAGTGGGAAAGGCGAGAGTGCGCGAGCACACAGGAGCAAAGACAAGCAGCGCAGCTTGATGCGTAGTAAAAAAAATAATAAATAGACAACTGGTCGACCTCATTAGAAATAAAAACCCAAAAGATTAGATAGACAAACAAACAAACACATAAATGTGGAGAGAAGGGCAGGGCCGCAGGAGCAAAGGTAAACAGCAGACAGACCTGAATCCTTATCTTTACAAGGTCGACCTCAGAACTTTGTTCAGTTTGTCTCGGTGACGGATAATGGAAGGAAGGGCAGGCAACTGGTCGACTTCATTTAAATAAACAAATAAAAAATAAGATAAACTCTCAGGAATAGATAAATAATAACAAAAAAATTGTAAAGTGGAGAAAGCGAGACCGGGCGAATGCACTCAAGCAAACACAAACAGCACAGCACGATGCGTATTTTTTTTTAAAATTGACAAAATAAATCAAAAATAAATCAAAAATAAAAATAAGTGGAAAAGGCGAGAGTGCGCGAGCACACAGGAGCAAAGACAAGCAGCGCAGCTTGATGTGTAGTAAAAAAAATAATAAATAGACAACTGGTCGACCTCATTAGAAATAAAAACCCAAAAGATTAGATAGACAAACAAACAAACACATAAATGTGGAGAGAAGGGCAGTGCGCGCAGGAGCAAAGGTAAACAGCAGACAGACCTGAATCCTTATCTTTACAAGGTCGACCTCAGAATTTTGTTCAGTTTGTCTCGGTGACGAATAATGGAAGGAAGGGCAGGCAACTGGTCGACTTCATTTAAATAAAGAAATAAAAAATAAGATAAACTCTCAGGAATAGATAAATAATAACAAAAAAATTGTAAAGTGGAGAAAGCGAGAGCGCGCGAATGCACTCAAGCAAACACAAACAGCACAGCACGATGCGTATTTTTTTTTAAAAAATTGACAAAATAAATCAAAAATAAATCAAAAATAAAAATAAGTGGAAAATGCGAGAGTGCGCGAGCACACAGGAGCAAAGACAAGCAGCGCAGCTTGATGCGTAGTAAAAAAAATAATAAATAGACAACTGCTCGACCTCATTAGAAATAAAAACCCAAAAGATTAGACAGACAAACAAACAAACACATAAATTTGGAGAGAAGGGCAGTGCGCGCAGTAGCAAAGGTAAACAGCAGACAGACCTGAATCCTTATCTTTACAAGGTCGACCTCAGAACTTTATTCAGTTTGTCTCGGTGACGGATAATGGAAGGAAGGGCAGGCAACTGGTCGACTTCATTTAAATAAACAAATAAAAAATAAGATAAACTCTCAGGAATAGATAAATAATAACAAAAAAATTGTAAAGTGGAGAAAGCGAGAGCGCGCGAATGCACTCAAGCAAACACAAACAGCACAGCACGATGCGTATTTTTTTTTAAAATTGACAAAATAAATCAAAAATAAATCATAAATAAAAATAAGTGGAAAAGGCGAGAGTGCTCGAGCACACAGGAGCAAAGACAAGCAGCGCAGCTTGATGCGTAGTAAAAAAAATAATAAATAGACAACTGGTCGACCTCATTAGAAATAAAAACCCAAAAGATTAGATAGACAAACAAACAAACACATAAATGTGGAGAGAAGGGCAGTGCGGGCAGGAGCAAAGGTAAACAGCAGACAGACCTGAATCCTCATCTTTACAAGGTCGACCTCAGAACTTTGTTCAGTTTGTCTCGGTGACGGATAATGGAAGGAAGGGCAGGCAACTGGTCGACTTCATTTAAATAAACAAATAAAAAATAAGATAAACTCTCAGGAATAGATAAATAATAACAAAAAAATTGTAAAGTGGAGAAAGCGAGAGCGCGCGAATGCACTCAAGCAAACACAAACAGCACAGCACGATGCGTATTTTCTTTAAAATTGACAAAATAAATCAAAAATAAATCAAAAATAAAAATAAGTGGAAAAGGCGAGAGTGCGCGAGCACACAGGAGCCAAGACAAGCAGCGCAGCTTGATGCGTAGTAAAAAAAATAATAAATAGACAACTGGTCGACCTCATTAGAAATAAAAAACCCAAAAGATTAGATAGACAAACAAACAAACACATAAATGTGGAGAGAAGGGCAGTGCGCGCAGGAGCAAAGGTAAACAGCAGACAGACCTGAATCCTTACCTTTACAAGGTCGACCTCAGAACTTTGTTCAGTTTGTCTCGGTGACGGATAATGGAAGGAAGGGCAGGCAACTGGTCGACTTCATTTAAATAAACAAATAAAAAATAAGATAAACTCTCAGGAATAGATAAATAATAACAAAAAAAATTGTAAAGTGCAGAAAGCGAGAGCGCGCGAATGCACTCAAGCAAACACAAACAGCACAGCACGTTGCGTATTTTTTTTAAAATTGACAAAATAAATCAAAAATAAAAATAAGTGAAAAGGCGAGAGTGCGGGAGCACACAGGAGCAAAGACAAGCAGCGCAGCTTGATGCGTAGTAAAAAAAATAATAAATAGACAACTGGTCGACCTCATTAGAAATAAAAACCCAAAAGATTAGACAGACAAACAAACAAACACATAAATTTGGAGAGAAGGGCAGTGCGCGCAGTAGCAAAGGTAAACAGCAGACAGACCTGAATCCTTATCTTTACAAGGTCGACCTCAGAACTTTATTCAGTTTGTCTCGGTGACGGATAATGGAAGGAAGGGCAGGCAACTGGTCGACTTCATTTAAATAAACAAATAAAAAATAAGATAAACTCTCAGGAATAGATAAATAATAACAAAAAAATTGTAAAGTGGAGAAAGCGAGAGCGCGCGAATGAACTCAAGCAAACACAAACAGCACAGCACGATGCGTATTTTTTTTAAAAATTGACAAAATAAATCAAAAATAAATCAAAAATAAAAATAAGTGGAAAAGGCGAGAGTGCGCGAGCACACAGGAGCAAAGACAAGCAGCGCAGCTTGATGCGTAGTAAAAAAAATAATAAATAGACAACTGGTCGACCTCATTAGAAATAAAAACCCAAAAGATTAGATAGACAAACAAACAAACACATAAATGTGGAGAGAAGGGCAGTGCGCGCAGGAGCAAAGGTAAACAGCAGACAGACCTGAATCCTTATCTTTACAAGGTCGACCTCAGAACTTTGTTCAGTTTGTCTCGGTGACGGATAATGGAAGGAAGGGCAGGCAACTGGTCGACTTCATTTAAATAAACAAATAAAAAATAAGATAAACTCTCAGGAATAGATAAATAATAACAAAAAAATTGTAAAGTGGAGAAAGCGAGAGCGCGCGAATGCACTCAAGCAAACACAAACAGCACAGCACGATGCGTATTTTTTTTAAATTGACACATAAATCATAAATAAATCATAAATAAAAAATAAGTGGAAAAGGCGAGAGTGTGCGAGCACACAGAAGCAAAGACAAGCAGCGCAGCTTGATGCATAGTAAAAAAAATAATAAATAGACAACTGGTCGACCTCATTAGAAAAAAAAACACAAAAGATTAGATAGACAAACAAACAAACACATAAATGTGGAGAGAAGGGCAGTGCGCGCAGGAGCAAAGGTAAACAGCAGACAGACCTGAATCCTTATCTTTACAAGGTCGACCTCAGAACTTTGTTCAGTTTGTCTCGGTGACGGATAATGGAAGGACGGGCAGGCAACTGGTCGACTTCATTTAAATAAACAAATAAAAAATAAGATAAACACTCAGGAATAGATAAATAATAACAAAAAAATTGTAAAGTGGAGAAAGCGAGAGCGCGCGAATGCACTCAAGCAAACACAAAGAGCACAGCACGATGCGTATTTTTTTTAAAAATTGACAAAATAAATCAAAATTAAATCAAAAATAAAAATAAGTGGAAAAGGCGAGAGTGCGCGAGCACACAGGAGCAAAGACAAGCAGCGCAGCTTGATGCGTAGTAAAAAAAATAATAAATAGACAACTGGTGGACCTCATTAGAAATAAAAACCCAAAAGATTAGATAGACAAACAAACAAACACATAAATGTGGAGAGAAGGGCAGTGCGGGCAGGAGCAAAGGTAAACAGCAGACAGACCTGGATCCTTATCTTTACAAGGTCGACCTCAGAACTTTGTTCAGTTTGTCTCGGAGACGGATAATGGAAGGAAGGGCAGGCAACTGGTTGACTTCATTTAAATAAACAAATAAAAAATAAGATAAACTCTCAGGAATAGATAAATAATAACAAAAAAATTGTAAAGTGGAGAAAGCGAGAGCGCGCGAATGCACTCAAGCAAACACAAACAGCACAGCACGATGCGTATTTTTTAAAAAATGACAAAATAAATAAAAAATAAATCAAAAATGAAAATAAGTGGGAAAGGCGAGAGTGCGCGAGCACACAGGAGCAAAGACAAGCAGCGCAGCTTGATGCGTAGTAAAAAAAATAATAAATAGACAACTGGTCGACCTCATTAGAAATAAAAACCCAAAAGATTAAATAGACAAACAAACAAACACATAAATGTGGAGAGAAGGGCAGGGCACGCAGGAGCAAAGGTAAACAGCAGACAGACCTGAATCCTTATCTTTACAAGGTCGACCTCAGAACTTTGTTCAGTTTGTCTCGGTGACGGATAATGGAAGGAAGGGCAGGCAACTGGTCGACTTCATTTAAATAAACAAATAAAAAATAAGATAAACTCTCAGGAATAGATAAATAATAACAAAAAAATTGTAAAGTGGAGAAAGCGAGACCGGGCGAATGCACTCAAGCAAACACAAACAGCACAGCACGATGCGTATTTTTTTTTAAAATTGACAAAATAAATCAAAAATAAATCAAAAATAAAAATAAGTGGAAAAGGCGAGAGTGCGCGAGCACACAGGAGCAAAGACAAGCAGCGCAGCTTGATGTGTAGTAAAAAAAATAATAAATAGACAACTGGTCGACCTCATTAGAAATAAAAACCCAAAAGATTAGATAGACAAACAAACAAACACATAAATGTGGAGAGAAGGGCAGTGCGCGCAGGAGCAAAGGTAAACAGCAGACAGACCTGAATCCTTATCTTTACAAGGTCGACCTCAGAATTTTGTTCAGTTTGTCTCGGTGACGAATAATGGAAGGAAGGGCAGGCAACTGGTCGACTTCATTTAAATAAAGAAATAAAAAATAAGATAAACTCTCAGGAATAGATAAATAATAACAAAAAAATTGTAAAGTGGAGAAAGCGAGAGCGCGCGAATGCACTCAAGCAAACACAAACAGCACAGCACGATGCGTATTTTTTTTAAAAAATTGACAAAATAAATCAAAAATAAATCAAAAATAAAAATAAGTGGAAAATGCGAGAGTGCGCGAGCACACAGGAGCAAAGACCAGCAGCGCAGCTTGATGCGTAGTAAAAAAAATAATAAATAGACAACTGCTCGACCTCATTAGAAATAAAAACCCAAAAGATTAGACAGACAAACAAACAAACACATAAATTTGGAGAGAAGGGCAGTGCGCGCAGTAGCAAAGGTAAACAGCAGACAGACCTGAATCCTTATCTTTACAAGGTCGACCTCAGAACTTTATTCAGTTTGTCTCGGTGACGGATAATGGAAGGAAGGGCAGGCAACTGGTCGACTTCATTTAAATAAACAAATAAAAAATAAGATAAACTCTCAGGAATAGATAAATAATAACAAAAAAATTGTAAAGTGGAGAAAGCGAGAGCGCGCGAATGCACTCAAGCAAACACAAACAGCACAGCACGATGCGTATTTTTTTTTAAAATTGACAAAATAAATCAAAAATGAATCATAAATAAAAATAAGTGGAAAAGGCGAGAGTGCTCGAGCACACAGGAGCAAAGACAAGCAGCGCAGCTTGATGCGTAGTAAAAAAAATAATAAATAGACAACTGGTCGACCTCATTAGAAATAAAAACCCAAAAGATTAGATAGACAAACAAACAAACACATAAATTTGGAGAGAAGGGCAGTGCGCGCAGTAGCAAAGGTAAACAGCAGACAGACCTGAATCCTTATCTTTACAAGGTCGACCTCAGAACTTTATTCAGTTTGTCTCGGTGACGGATAATGGAAGGAAGGGCAGGCAACTGGTCGACTTCATTTAAATAAACAAATAAAAAATAAGATAAACTCTCAGGAATAGATAAATAATAACAAAAAAATTGCAAAGTGGAGAAAGCGAGAGCGCGCGAATGCACTCAAGCAAACACAAACAGCACAGCACGATGCGTATTTTTTTTTAAAATTGACAAAATAAATCAAAAATAAATCAAAAATAAAAATAAGTGGAAAATGCGAGAGTGCGCGAGCACACAGGAGCAAAGACAAGCAGCGCAGCTTGATGCGTAGTAAAAAAAATAATAAATAGACAACTGGTCGACCTCATTAGAAATAAAAACCCAAAAGATTAGATAGACAAACAAACACATAAATGTGGAGAGAAGGGCAGTGCGGGCAGGAGCAAAGGTAAACAGCAGACAGACCTGAATCCTCATCTTTACAAGGTCGACCTCAGAACTTTGTTCAGTTTGTCTCGGTGACGGATAATGGAAGGAAGGGCAGGCAACTGGTCGACTTCATTTAAATAAACAAATAAAAAATAAGATAAACTCTCAGGAATAGATAAATAATAACAAAAAAATTGTAAAGTGGAGAAAGCGAGAGCGCGCGAATGCACTCAAGCAAACACAAACAGCACAGCACGATGCGTATTTTCTTTAAAATTGACAAAATAAATCAAAAATAAATCAAAAATAAAAATAAGTGGAAAAGGCGAGAGTGCGCGAGCACACAGGAGCCAAGACAAGCAGTGCAGCTTGATGCGTAGTAAAAAAAATAATAAATAGACAACTGGTCGACCTCATTAGAAATAAAAACCCAAAAGATTAGATAGACAAACAAACAAACACATAAATGTGGAGAGAAGGGCAGTGCGCGCAGGAGCAAAGGTAAACAGCAGACAGACCTGAATCCTTACCTTTACAAGGTCGACCTCAGAACTTTGTTCAGTTTGTCTCGGTGACGGATAATGGAAGGAAGGGCAGGCAACTGGTCGACTTCATTTAAATAAACAAATAAAAAATAAGATAAACTCTCAGGAATAGATAAATAATAACAAAAAAATTGTAAAGTGCAGAAAGCGAGAGCGCGCGAATGCACTCAAGCAAACACAAACAGCACAGCACGTTGCGTATTTTTTTTAAAATTGACAAAATAAATCAAAAATAAAAATAAGTGGAAAAGGCGAGAGTGCGGGAGCACACAGGAGCAAAGACAAGCAGCGCAGCTTGATGCGTAGTAAAAAAAATAATAAATAGACAACTGGTCGACCTCATTAGAAATAAAAACCCAAAAGATTAGACAGACAAACAAACAAACACATAAATTTGGAGAGAAGGGCAGTGCGCGCAGTAGCAAAGGTAAACAGCAGACAGACCTGAATCCTTATCTTTACAAGGTCGACCTCAGAACTTTATTCAGTTTGTCTCGGTGACGGATAATGGAAGGAAGGGCAGGCAACTGGTCGACTTCATTTAAATAAACAAATAAAAAATAAGATAAACTCTCAGGAATAGATAAATAATAACAAAAAAATTGTAAAGTGGAGAAAGCGAGAGCGCGCGAATGCACTCAAGCAAACACAAACAGCACAGCACGATGCGTATTTTTTTTAAAAATTGACAAAATAAATCAAAAATAAATCAAAAATAAAAATAAGTGGAAAAGGCGAGAGTGCGCGAGCACACAGGAGCAAAGACAAGCAGCGCAGCTTGATGCGTAGTAAAAAAAATAATAAATAGACAACTGGTCGACCTCATTAGAAATAAAAACCCAAAAGATTAGATAGACAAACAAACAAACACATAAATGTGGATAGAAGGGCAGTGTGCGCAGGAGCAAAGGTAAACAGCAGACAGACCTGAATCCTTATCTTTACAAGGTCGACCTCAGAACTTTGTTCAGTTTGTCTCGGTGACGGATAATGGAAGGACGGGCAGGCAACTGGTCGACTTCATTTAAATAAACAAATAAAAAATAAGATAAACTCTCAGGAATAGATAAATAATAACAAAAAAATTGTAAAGTGGAGAAAGCGAGAGCGCGCGAATGCACTCAAGCAAACACAAAGAGCACAGCACGATGCGTATTTTTTTTTAAAAATTGACAAAATAAATCAAAATTAAATCAAAAATAAAAATAAGTGGAAAAGGCGAGAGTGCGCGAGCACACAGGAGCAAAGACAAGCAGCGCAGCTTGATGCGTAGTAAAAAAAATAATAAATAGACAACTGGTGGACCTCATTAGAAATAAAAACCCAAAAGATTAGATAGACAAACAAACAAACACATAAATGTGGAGAGAAGGGCAGTGCGGGCAGGAGCAAAGGTAAACAGCAGACAGACCTGGATCCTTATCTTTACAAGGTCGACCTCAGAACTTTGTTCAGTTTGTCTCGGAGACGGATAATGGAAGGAAGGGCAGGCAACTGGTTGACTTCATTTAAATAAACAAATAAAAAATAAGATAAACTCTCAGGAATAGATAAATAATAACAAAAAAATTGTAAAGTGGAGAAAGCGAGAGCGCGCGAATGCACTCAAGCAAACACAAACAGCACAGCACGATGCGTATTTTTTTAAAAAATTGACAAAATAAATAAAAAATAAATCAAAAATGAAAATAAGTGGGAAAGGCGAGAGTGCGCGAGCACACAGGAGCAAAGACAAGCAGCGCAGCTTGATGCGTAGTAAAAAAAATAATAAATAGACAACTGGTCGACCTCATTAGAAATAAAAACCCAAAAGATTAAATAGACAAACAAACAAACACATAAATGTGGAGAGAAGGGCAGGGCACGCAGGAGCAAAGGTAAACAGCAGACAGACCTGAATCCTTATCTTTACAAGGTCGACCTCAGAACTTTGTTCAGTTTGTCTCGGTGACGGATAATGGAAGGAAGGGCAGGCAACTGGTCGACTTCATTTAAATAAACAAATAAAAAATAAGATAAACTCTCAGGAATAGATAAATAATAACAAAAAAATTGTAAAGTGGAGAAAGCGAGACCGGGCGAATGCACTCAAGCAAACACAAACAGCACAGCACGATGCGTATTTTTTTTTAAAATTGACAAAATAAATCAAAAATAAATCAAAAATAAAAATAAGTGGAAAAGGCGAGAGTGCGCGAGCACACAGGAGCAAAGACAAGCAGCGCAGCTTGATGTGTAGTAAAAAAAAATAATAAATAGACAACTGGTCGACCTCATTAGAAATAAAAACCCAAAAGATTAGATAGACAAACAAACAAACACATAAATGTGGAGAGAAGGGCAGTGCGCGCAGGAGCAAAGGTAAACAGCAGACAGACCTGAATCCTTATCTTTACAAGGTCGACCTCAGAATTTTGTTCAGTTTGTCTCGGTGACGAATAATGGAAGGAAGGGCAGGCAACTGGTCGACTTCATTTAAATAAAGAAATAAAAAATAAGATAAACTCTCAGGAATAGATAAATAATAACAAAAAAATTGTAAAGTGGAGAAAGCGAGAGCGCGCGAATGCACTCAAGCAAACACAAACAGCACAGCACGATGCGTATTTTTTTTAAAAAATTGACAAAATAAATCAAAAATAAATCAAAAATAAAAATAAGTGGAAAATGCGAGAGTGCGCGAGCACACAGGAGCAAAGACCAGCAGCGCAGCTTGATGCGTAGTAAAAAAAAATAATAAATAGACAACTGCTCGACCTCATTAGAAATAAAAACCCAAAAGATTAGACAGACAAACAAACAAACACATAAATTTGGAGAGAAGGGCAGTGCGCGCAGTAGCAAAGGTAAACAGCAGACAGACCTGAATCCTTATCTTTACAAGGTCGA